>NW_027103943.1:67403-80340 GCF_902728285.1 Clytia hemisphaerica | reverse complement strand
GATGTGCCGCAGGCCGCAAAAACATCAAAATAGAAATCTCGTAGGGTACCTTTTTGGGGGAATTTGGAAAAAATATGGAAAAATTACGAATCCCACGTAAGGTCCATTTTCCGAACTTCAGCCGCACACCCCCGTCAGTCGACAAGGGTAGTACTCCCCCAGGTTACGGACACACTATTTAGTGGCAAATCTTACATAGCGTGACATAATTTTGTAGACTCGAATAACTTTGGCTTCCTGTGATAATGTGAGAGGGTCTGAAGAGCCTGTACAAGTGGTTACTTCCCTCAAGAATGTGTTTTTGTCGATTGTTCAACAAATATTTGTTTGGCACTGTTATGAAGATTTGCCTGTTGACAAAATCAACAATATTTGGCCACTAGATTTCATATTTTTATTCTCAGCAATACAAAGGTTTTATTTCAGTTTGAGAAATTGCATGGATCCGCAACGTTGCGTAATTTCGCATTTTTTGCGTTGTCATATTCCGCAGCGCTGTGAAATTCCGCAGCTTTATCGCTGCATAATTTCGCAGCCATGGCCTACGGACCAAAACCGGCATCGCAGGGCCTGGACCGGGGTCCAAAAATAATGTGTATTTTGAAGAACAACCCAAAAGGAAACTTTTCACCATAGCATTTTAATTTCCTACCTAGCGATTATTCACAATCATTCTTGGAAGAAATGCTACTTTGTTCAAATATGCCAGATTTTGCCTAATTTTGCTTCTATTTGCGAGAATTGGTAGTCATAGTTGGTGTTCATAATCGCACACTTCCATTGGCCGGATGTTGCGAAAAATTGCAGCGCACGCCGAGGGAATCGTTGCAAAAAAACGCAACATTGCGGAATTTTGCAACGTTGCGGATCTATGCAATTTCCCGAACTGATATGATACTAAATACACGTGTGTAGAATTAGTTAATGCGTGACTAAATACTTCTCAAGAAGACTCGAACCCATTCCCTTAGTTCGTTTATTTATGATTCTATATATCGCTCACGATTGTATTATGTCCATCAGTAAAATCAAACAGTGGTGTAAGTGGCTCTGAGTACAGATTGCCTCAAGTTCTTTGTAGGGAAACTAAATTCGATAAAATTTTGTTATTTAATGAATTTTTAAGAAATATATTTTTATGGAAAATTTTCTTAATGACAAAAGGCGAAATAAAAATCTTCAAAAAAACACCAAAGCACGACAAGTTTCTGACGAATTTCCGAGTTCCGTAAGTCACGATAGGGTTTTATCTCACTTCCCAAGTAAAAGTCATCAAGGTTTTCTGTGATCTTCATCTCTGTCCATCTGATTGGTCAAAAACATCCGAGGTGATCATTCGGACTGAGCTAACCGAAATAGTTCCAATCAGTCAAATTTCCACCCAATTTCTGACATGTATTTGGATTTAACAAAAAAATCCATTAAAATACTTTCTGTCATTTTATCCACTCTCTTTTTTATGAAAACCATATATTGAATTTTCTTGTCAGCCGAGGGCGGCATAGCATTGAAGACAAATCCTTTGCAGTGTCCACTGAAAGAGTCACATACCTCTTTGGCGGCTAAAAGATTATCGACGTAGAATGCACATGAGCTTTCAATAGCACTTCCACCGCATAAAAAATCACCCGTCCCCATTGAATCCGCCTGCTTGATTTGTACATAATCGGGCGTCTTTGGCGGGGGTGTAATTTTAAGGTTTGTTCGTGAGATGTTATTACGAATCAACCTCAAGTCTGGGTTGATATCTTCTCTGTCTTTTTGAGAAGATACAACTTTTTTTTGAAAAACAATAGCTTTGTTGTGATTCTGATATGAAGTCGGTTTTGCGATTGGATAAACGACTTTGTACGGTTCCGGGGTTGTCGGTGCCGAGCATGGAAAATCCGGCCATCGTCGTCCAATTTCGATCCCAAGTCGAAAAGCAATTGCGGTACAAACAAAAGCGATGACGTAATAACGATTTCGGTTCAGTCCTTTATTCGCCATCACGTGATTCAAAATGTTCCGGTTAAATAATTTTCCACTTTTTAGGTTGTACAAGTTTATTGTGATACTTCAACTTTACAATATTTACAGACTTTTCTTACGGTTTTACCCGGTAAGTACTATAAAGTCCTTCTTCAATATATTCTGTAAAAAAATACACGATGAAGTCAACTTGGCTCAGCTCAGCTCAAAGCAATTTTGAAATGTGTACACTTCTCAAAATCTCCGCCAGTATAGATAATAATTTTGTCTCGGCTTACTTCTGAAAAACTTATACCTGTAAAATTTACAAAATATAAAGCAAAGGGCATCGCACTGACTGAAACAGTATCCCTTAAAAACAATCATTAATAAATGATCAATAGCAAACATTAATTAATTAATGCAAAAATGAATACCAAATAAATTGGATATTAGAATATTGGAAAACACCCGGTATTTGATCAATAGTTTGTATTTAAATTATTTATCTCCTAATATATGAGGATTTGACAGAGATTCTTTTCAATACCTTCAGAATAAAATGAAAACGCATTGCGAAACGTGATATCAAACACGTTTACGGCTACTTTTTCGGCCATACTCTAGTCAAGCATGCTAGACAACTAATGGGCCATTCCATTTTATATCCATACGAGACGAACATTTCCAGAAGGTAATTCGAGGGGGTGTTTTTTCCATTTTTCCAAGGGGGAAAAAAGTTATTCTAAAATTTCCAGGGGATAAAAGACTGATTTTAGTTCGTCCAACCTCACTATACGATAAACCAGTTATCACATAATTCCTCGTGCTATTCTTGCTGTTATTGTTTTGTTAAATAAAGAGCAAAAATAAATCTCATATTGCACTCTGCACTATGCAATGACTAATACTTATCGCATTAAGAGCAGAAACTTTCGCGGGCAAAAACTTTACTTTTGGAACGAATTCAGCGGATGTAACTTTCGAGAATTTTAAAATGTTATTTTATTTTGCAGGCAAAAAAAAGGGATAAAAATGCACAAAAACTGAAAGTATAAAATGGCAAAAAATTGTACTTTTCGCAGAAAAGATTTTGCGAATTTCTCGTGTAATTTCTTACTTGGCAGAAACTTTCGCGAAAAGGGAAAAAATCACGAAAATCGCGAAAGTTTCTGTAACATCTTTATTACTGTACTGTATTAAACGGATTATAAATGACTCAAGTCTAGTCATTCTCAGGCTAAATAAATCTCAGTGAAAAAACTCTCCATTCTTGTCACTGAACGTATGAGACCTGATATGATGGTAAATATATTCAATGTGTAAAATTGCTGCGTATTATGACGTATTATGGCAATGCATTTCTCAAGATAATCAAGTAAAAAATCTATGTACAAAAAATCATTTTTAAAAAAGCTCGTAAGAGAAGGGCTTTAAGACTAAAAATACGTCATTTAAAAATCAAGAAGACTCCAATGAAAGCCTAAAAAGTTTTAGTAAATGACTTCAAACCTTTTGCGCATGTTGTAAAATCAAATCTTTAAAACCATTTGACCTTTAGCTCCTTTATTGGTGATAATTTCTTCGTGAGCTTGACCAATTTGTTGCAGCTCAAATGCTTTCCATAGAACAGGTTTAATCCATCCAGCCTGTAGACCTTGCTTTATATACTCTTTACACTGTAGGCTTTCTTCCAGTGAAATTGCGCCAGCCATGACCCCCGTGACGGTGATTTCATTTTTCATCATCAGCCTCGGGTTGATTTCAACATTCCCACGGTTGCCAACGATCTAAAGGAAAGACATGAAGTCCTTAAAAGAATTTTTTGCGAAATTTCATATTCATTGACTTTTAAGAAGTTTGAAGAACATTTTCTTTTCTCGAGCTTACTTCGAAATTTTAAAGTTTTTTATTTTAGATTTTGAAATTTTGATTTTCATCACCACACGATGGTATAGAGGTTGTTCTGACGTTTTATGTCTGTTGAGTTTGTTCATCATTCACCTATTTCTGAATGGGATATAAAGCGCTTATAATTCTCAAATTTGTTTTAACATTTCTGTAATAGTAATTCACTCCAGAAGTCAAATTTATATAGTTTTTGTCCACTAGGGGGGGGGTGAATTCCGCAAAACTTTGAAATCCAAGACATTATTTCCCCATGATTTCCAAATACTGAAATTCTAAGCTTGGTGGAATAGGTACAAAAAAAGGTCCGACTATTGAGATCAACTCACTTTTAAAACTGGCCTTATCCTGATTGCAAAATGGCGACCGAATAGTTTGAAGTTTGGAAATATTTTTAAAGAGAAATCTTTTACATAGATTAAAAAAGACATAGGGAAGCTTTTGTCAAAATTTCTTTATATATAATCCTCGTTTTAAAAGATCATGATGAAATTATCCATTAAATTATAATATCTTAATATTTAAAATAAATAAAGGTTAAAATTGTCAAGCATGGGAGGGGAGAGTGCAAGGCTCCAAGAGAAATCCATGATTGTAGCGATCGAAAAGACTGATGGTTTTCTATTTCAATCACGGCAATCAAGGGCGAAAATAGGGAGAAAGAATAGGGAAAGCAGGAAATCGAGAGAGTGCCCCTTAGGTCGATAAATTTTCCCTTCATACGCTTACCTAATTCCTACACTCACTTTTCACATGGAATATTACCCGACTAAAACACTAAGATTCAAATTTTTTAAACGTTTTGTTTCACAGTGTGGCTTTAAAAACAACCTCTTTGACAACATTTACGACTGGCCCTATACCGAACTCTTCTTCGCTGAACGACAAACAAGAAAATTTTTCAAAAGTTAAAAAATAGACCTTTTTTCAAAGAGGCCACCCTGTTGAATAATTATGTAGTCCAGCAGAAAAACAATGATAAAACCATGCATAATTATCACAATATGCATGATACAGTGATTATGCATGGCTTCATCATTGTTTTTATGGCTGGACTACATAATTATTCAACAGGACGTCCTCTTTGAAAAAAGGTCTATTGCCTGTGGACAGGGTGATATGAGCAGTGTGTTTTTACTTAATGCTGCTGAGCTGTTCTCGCATACGTATCGTATATTTTCTTTGTAAAACTTTTGCGTTAGAGAGAAACGAATGAAATGAAAGACAAAACAATATTTTTTATGAAAATATATTATTTCTCATAGATGAGGGAATATCGACATTTTCTTATACGACTGGTAATGTACCATCGCAGAGGGCACATAATGGCACTAACTGTGAAATGTCTTGCAAAGTCAAATAAGACGCTCGTTGAAATCAGATGATCTTTGTTGAACACCAGAGCTAAGATTACCCAGAAATAGAGTACAAACACTTTCCACAAGACATTGCGCTTGAGTTGGTCGACGACGGAACCCGGCAAAGCATCGGTTCCTTGATTTAGCATTCGTGTAGATTTCTAATTGTTCTAGTTTGAGGAGGATTTCATTTTCACGTGTTTTGAAACGACGTTCAAAAGCCTCATACAATTCAATGCTCGAATCTTGTTGGGATATGGTTATTTTCAAATCCTGAATAGTCTTGTCGTCAAGATCTGACTTTTCTTCTGCCGTTTTGCAAATCTTGACCAGATCTATGATCTGATTGGACAATCTCTTGTTAGCCGAGTCCTTTTCCTTAATGACTGTCTGTTGACGCTCAACTCGTTGCTCTAAAGTCTCTATCTTATCACTAAGGATGAGTTGATTGTCCGTTACACTCTCCAACTTCTGTAACAACGCAATGCTGAGTTTGCTCAATTTTTCAGCTTGTTGCTCTTGATATTTACATTCTTGACTGACTCGAATAATCTCCACCTTCTTTTCGTTGCATTTCTTCTCAAGCTGCTCTGACTTTTGCGTTTCTACCCTGACTTTTTCATCCAACGTGGCACAGTGTGTTTGTACACCAGCTAACTTTCTTTCCATCTCGACGAGACGTTGTTGTAAAGCTTCGATAACGTTTTGTTGGTCTTTGTTGACCAATTTCAATTTTTTGTTTTGCTCAACTTCGTGCTCATACATATGGCGATATTCATCTTCTCTACTGATACGACAATCAGCAAATTCCCTCATCGTGTCTTCAAATTTCAATAATCAGCGATAAAAATCCACGAAAAATGCTTCTTCTGACTGCACTTGACAAATTTTGGAACCCAAATGAATGGTGAAACAATATTTGACGTCAGTTTTATTGAATCTTATATCGTGACGTCAACAATTAACCTCACAAAACAAAATTATTTTAAATTGGTGAAAGGCCAACATGTCTCCTCAAATTCCAGATTAGAAAAAACGCGCACCAGCCTTGGATGTAGATTGGGTATGAATTAGGCTTATGAATGCCGGGTAACCCACAAAATAGTATAAATGTTTGACGGTAACTCCACTGAAAATAATCAAATAAACTAATCCTCACTGGATTATGCTATTTTTCCCATCCCCACTAGATTTGCTGACTTGAAAACAATGGAATTTAAATCCCAAGCCATAAAGATATGGGAATATCAATCCTCATCGAGTTTCAGTCCGTTATTTTAACCCCCGTAGGCTAAAAAATCCTACTGGGTCTGTGAGAAGGGGGTACAACTTACTGCAATCCGTCCATTAGGTTCGATCAATTCTAAATCCGACTGGAGATTCACATTTGCAAGCATCTCAATGATGACGTTAATTTTCTCTCCACTTTTTGCAATCTTATCAATGTAGCCGTCTGTTCGGTGGTTAAAAACGGCATCTGCACCGAGTTTGACCAACATATCAGCCCCTTCAGTTGATCCAGCTGTTCCGATGACTCGACATCCAATGTTCTTACACATTTGAACACATGCATTACCAACCTTGGAAATACAAAAAAAAACTTTCAAATCAGATGAACTTGGGCAACAAATGGGTACCGTAGGATTGCTAAACTTTCTCAACCCCGGCTTATCATTCTTGGCGCATTTCCAGGATCTTACTGCTGCTTTTCCCAGGCATATTGGCAAAAAGAACTTTTGTGTTGCTTATAAAGGCGTGGACAGTTACGGTCCGAGTACGAGTACGAGAATATTTTTTACTGAAGTCTCGGTTTCTTTCACGGTACAGTGGCGTTAAGAAACTTTAGCCGGAAAAGAGAAGCTTTAGTCATCCTACGATATGCAGCTAATAGGACAAATTATAATATATGCAGCAGTACTAACGAACAGTTGCATTATAGACAAATAATGAGTTGGGTTGGAATAAACTTGGAAGAAGGGTTGAAAACAGTACTGTACTTCAGGATTAGTTACTTAGGGTATAAAAGCTTGGGTCGAGTTATATTTTCTTACTCCTCCGGTCGCTCCATGGATCAAAACGGTTTCTCCTTTTTTGACATGTGCTCTAAAAAGAATGAACGGGAGTCGAAAGTGATTACATATGAAGAAGATAAACTTAAGCAGAGGTTAAAGCAATTTTGTGATTTTTAAGATTTTTGACCTATAGGGGCAAAATACACTAAAACCTTATCAAAATACGTTCTTCAATGTAAATCTTAGCCGAGGAGAGTGCACTCACTGTTGAAAGATAGCACGGTAGGCGGTTCTATACGGTCCACCTATCATAGCACCAATTTCAAAAGATATTGAGTCAGGTAATTGTTCAACAATAGATTCATTGCAAAGACAAAATTCCGCGCTGGACCCTGTCAAACAACCACCAAACCAAACCCTGTCCCCAACCTAAAGTCAATGGTAAAACTATAAGAAGATCGATAAGTAAGAAATATTTTGTTGAGGTGAGGGTTATGAAGAAAAATAGATATCTTGAGTACACACTAGCAGCTTCTCCCAGTAGGATTAATCTGTCATTTTATTCATAGCAGAGGTCTTAAAGGACATCATTTGACTTATCTCCTACCATTTGCTTGAACAGCATTTTTAAATAAAAGATAGAACAACTTTTTCTCCCTCCCGCGCCATGCGAGCGCATATGTTTAGAAATTCTATTGCTTTTTCGGCTTTGTCAGCAAAGAGGGGCGCCACTTTTTTATATCATGAAAAGAAAATCTTTAATGAAAACCATCCTCAAATATCCTACTGGTTTCAATACTAGATGTACCCAAGATAGGCCAGATTCCCCTCAATAACCCACACTCACAACGAATAATGTCGTACTTTTGAAAGATGGCTCTATATGCAGTCATATAGGGCGTTCCAATCATAGCGCCCACTTCAAAGGAACTTGGCTCAGGTAGTCCACCCACGGCTTCTTCGTTACAAAGACAATATTCTGCACTCGATCCTGTCAGACATTTCGCAAACCAAACTCGGTCACCTTCCTGTAAGAATTATTTTCAAATATTTTCGAGTGTAGACCATTATAAGTAAAAAACTATGTTACTGAGGTAAAATTCATAGCTGAGGTTAAGGCTTGGGGACAGAAGTTTTATTCGCGTTGGTGCAATGCGACGAGAAAGCGTTTCAGGTTGGTGGGATAAAGCATGTTGCATTGCACCAACGCCCTAAAAAACTCGTGTCCCCAAGCCTTTAGACGAGGGATAGATAAAAAGAAATGTAAAATCTCAGTTAAATCTTCAGCCTCGTTTTGAAACTGAATCGTACACCAAGTACACACACCCTTGTGTTGTGTGCAAAATTTAACCCCAATTAAACAGATAGGATGGAGTTTTTATAAGATACTTTAATAATTGGTCATTTGAAGTAATAAAAATGACGCGTTCTTTGGAAAAAGTAACAAAAGTGTTTTATTACTGGTTAACAACCAACCAAATCAACTAAGAGCTTGTAAAAACTCCATCTCGTCCCCAATTAAACCATTCTCAGGTCTCTGGGTTCACAAACTAGGGGAATTATATAGTAAATCATTTTTCAGTGCTAACTTTACGGGCAATGCTTAAAAAAGCAATGCAGATTTTTGGATAAAACTTCTTACCTTAACTTGGGTAACTTGATCACCGATCTGGTGGACGATACCGGATCCATCATAGCCCGGTGTAAAAGGGAATTCCGGGGTAGCCTTTCCGAATGCTCCGCTACGGATGTACGTATCTACGGGATTTACACCGGCGTATTTAACGTTGATCAGCACCTGACGAGAAAATATATATTTTTTAGTTTTCGTGCGGATAGATATAATGCTCGGTAAACAGATAAGTCTTCGATAGACTCTCTTGCAGGGGCCGCGGCTCCACTTTGATAGGGTTATGATATGCGCCATCATGGTTGAAGCCAACGGGCGAAAATTTCTGAATTTTAGCCCTTCTAGGGAAACAGGTTTGCTTCAACGCTATTAAACAAATTTTCTTTTTACTTGGAAAAAATGTGGTCGGACCCGACTGCCCCTCCCCCAGTGCCGCGGCGCCGCAAATTTTTTTTCCGTAGACGGGCGGAAATATCTTTAATGGTCGGAAATATCATAGTGTAATGGTCGGAAATATCATTTGATGGTCGGAAATATCTTTTGATGGTCGGAAACATCCAAAACTCTGAAAATTTGAAAATTTAATGGTCGGAAATATCCCGCGCTTTTAAAAATGCTTCATCAGCAAAAAAATGTAAACAAAGATGGTAGCAAAGGTGGCGTGGTGTGGCCAACTTGTTGTGTGTGCCAGACAAGAGAGTAGTTTTTTATTTTAAGTTTTTGGGACACTATGTTCTGTTTCTTAGTTCGAGAGAAAGTGGTATGGACCTTTTTATTCAAACACGACTCTTCGTTCTTTCTTGTCTTTTTTATATCCTTTCCTCCTCTAGCCCCCACTGTAAGGGTTATTTTTTGGCCAAATTTTCTCTGTATGCACTGCCAGCTGGATGCACTGTAAGGGTTCGATTTTGGAAGCCAAATTTTCCACCGAACGTATAGTCGTTTTCAGATCGAGTGCCCACCCTCCCCCCCCCCGGGGTAAGGTCTAGAATGGGAGGGTGTCCAGGTAGGAGGTAGGGTTGGGACTAGCTTTAGGGTGATTATTTGAGAGCAGTGGGGGCTAGAGGAGGAAAGGATATAAAAAAAGACACCACTTTCTCTCCCTAAAAAGCTGTCTACGTCTTGTGTAAAATACCCTAAAAAGCTTGTCTGGCACACACAACAAGTTGGCCACACAACACCACCTTTGCTACCATCTTTATTATTGCCCCCGCAGGAGCGCAGCGACGAGGAGGCACTCATAGTTTCACGCATAGATATTGGACTGGAATCTCGAAATTTTGTTGTTTTTTTGTTTTGTCGCGCAAGCATCCCCGTAGTTAGTCTCTTCCGTAAATGTTCGGTTTTTTTTCCGGGACGGCAGTTGCTAGCCTAAAAACTTTTTCTTTTTTATAGCAGGCGCCGCGGGCATTTTACTTAGCTTTCGACAGTAGATTCTATTCCACTTGTAGAATTTTGCCCGATTGGTCAACATTCAGGAAATGGAATGGAGAAGTTTTTGGAAGTTTTCTTTTAAAATTCAAGCTCTCTCCTCCTGCAGTCAAAACGCATTTACTTTTGACTTTGGGATTAAACAAGATATATACATATACCAATCAGTGAATTTGCTGACAGTCAAATTACAATCTGTCTCCTGTCTTAGACATTCAGATTGATTCATTTTTCGACCCAAACAGTTTGTCCCGGACGTTCAAACTGCCACAGTTCTGAGAGGAAACTCAGGACTGGGATAAACACTGTCAAACCCAGTTTGAGTAGCACCCTCAAGCTGATTGAAAGTAAATCAAAGAGTAAAGGAATTACAGTAACTTAATTCATAATTTGTTTGAAACAAGGTCTGATACCACTACTGATAGCAATAAAAAGGGGAAAAGGCTTGATAAATAAGGCTGAAAGGGGCTTAAATTGCGTGCTGTGAAAATTTGAAGTAGCACTTGAAAATCTATTCGAATTGAAAACTTTTTACGGTCATGGAACAAGAGGATTTATTAATTGACTTAGATACAGCATTGAGTGTTGCGCACTTCCAAATTCATGTAGAACACTAATGGTCGTACATATTCTTGTGCTGTTTGATTGTTTTCTTTTCTCGAAATAAGTTATCGCCTGCTTCTTCCTGAAATTAAAGCGAACTCTCATTTGAAGAATTGAGTGAATTCTTTTATTTGCTTTATATAAGTGTACAATGGAAATTCCAATTGAAAATGATATCACTGATGTCCAAAGTAATGCGTTTAGACTGCTGGATGAAATTTCGTGAACCAATATGGTCAAAAAATTATTGAAAATTGTGGTACGTATGCTAGCAGAAATAGTGATGCACAGTTTACAGAGCTTTTTTTCAGATAACCTTTTCGTGACATTATCAGAAGGAGAGAAAAGATTGTTTGAGCAAGATTTGATGTTCGAGGAACTTGTCATGTTTGTGATAACGAGAGACAAAGTAAGACAGGTATCATTGTTGCTCTTTCTTACAGACTTTTTTATATCCCGAGATTACGATTGACCCAAACAACTGGCCAGATTGTGTGAATAGAGCTCTTGATCCAAGTACAGAAGTTCACTGTAATACTTGTTCTGTTATATTCTTGCCCAGTATCAATCTGGTTTGACCTTCCGTGTTATTTGTTGATAGAATTTAGGTCTACAATTCACAACAGTTGTACATTTTTTGATCAAATTACCGTGAAAGGAGATATTTATAGATTACAAGCTGTTGTTAGAAAATCTAGGTTTTCATTTGCATGCGGTGTATTTGTCGATAACAAATGGGTTTACATTGATGATTTGAATCCTGAAAAAAAAAATTTTGAAAATGTAAATGCATGTTTTCAGAAAATGATAAAGGATGGTTTTTTGCTTTTTATAAAAAAAAAACTGATGAGAAATAGACTTTGTGGTGCATGATCAACTGCTAATGTTGCAGCAAATTCTAATCCCTGAAGAAATCATCTTTAAGAAAAATATTCAGACTGATGAAATCAAGAAAGAATACCAAATCGAAAAGAAAAATTTGTCAACTATGAAGGACTTTGTAATAGTAATAGTAATAATAAAAAAGTAAAGCTTGATGATTTTATTCAAAAAAATTGACAAAAGGATACACATTGACCCTTCAAAGCAGAAGCCAAAAATTGGATATGAAAATAGAAAGACAAAGTATGACCTTTGAAACGTAAAGAGCGACAATCAAAATCGTATGACCCCTGAAAACAAAAAGCAGAAATAATCCCATAAAACGTAAAGCAAAATATGACCCCGAAAAATATAAAGCAGAATACAACCCCGCAAATATAAAGCAGAATACGACCCCGCAAAATATAAGCAGAATACGACCCACAAAAAACGTAAAAGAACAGCATCAAAAATCATACAACCCTGAAAAACGAAAGGCAAAATATCACTCTCAGAAGCTGAAAAAAAACAAGAGAAAAGATTAAATTCACAAGAAACAGAAATGACATCAATATGAGTAAAAATATGAAACATTTTCAGGAATCTATGAAGTTTTCAATGACTCAATGTCAAACATGTTTTTGAATCCTGGCCGATAAAAATTACGTCAAAAGAACTCAGTCAATTGATTTCATTTGTACGCGTTGCAAAAGAGACAAAGGAACTCCAAAAAATTCAGTGCGGATAATAATATGAAACCAAGTCCCGTGCCAGAAGCATTGAAAGGTCTCACGCAAGTTGAAGAAATGCTAATAGCTAGAGCTTTTCCAGTAATTGCAAGTGTACACCCGACCAAGAGGAGGTCCAGAGAGCTATAAAGGTCACGTTTTAAATTTGCCTCATAATGTTCAAAAAATTGCAGATGTCCTACCACGAGAGCCAAGCGACATTCCTATAATGATTTTTAAAATAAATGGGAAAAATAATACCTCAAAGAACTTGTCGTTAGACGTGAAAAGATTTTACAGGCATTATATGGCTGACAGAAAAAATGAACAAGGTGAACCTAATAATTTTCTATAGTGAAATCAATATAGATATGGAAAGGCTACAAAGCTGCCTGAAAATGGATTCATTGACTTACCAGACTTGCACGTACAAAGGGAGAAAATGATATTGAGAGC
>NW_027103943.1:7812-66059 GCF_902728285.1 Clytia hemisphaerica | reverse complement strand
TAAGAGAAACACTTTCGTGATGATGAATAATGCTTTCTATTTTTCTAATAAAAGTCCTGGAAAATTAGAAAAAAGTACTGGAAAAGTCCTTGAAAAGTCCTGGAATCTGATTAGATTTTCTGAGTGGCCACCCTGATGGAATGATTCTATAGAGAGTCTTTGGGAAGGTTCACCAGCAACCAATGAGACATATTGCCAGAAATGGAAGGAGTTTATCAACAGTTCTTTAGGAAGACAATTAGTTCCAGATTGGAGAAGGCATTACATCAATGCAAACAATTTTGAATGTCAGCTTGAAGATGAAGAAAATGATGAAGACGAAAGTGAAAATATTTTTTTGCGTGAAGACTGGATGGATATAGCTGACTTGAATTCCATACCCACTAATATTTCAACAGAAAATCAACAGTATTGGACTGATTCTTTTGATTCCTATACTCAAGAGCAAATTAATGCAATGCCTTTTTGGATTGAAGATAACAAAAAAACTTTTGAGAACGAAAATGCCACAGATTACAGTCAGTATCAAGTCGAAAACCTTAATGCAGAGCAGCTTCAAGCCTACAATATTGTGTATAATCATGCTCAAAATACCAATGCAGACCCTTTGCAAATGATAATCACTGGAATTGCAGGAAGTGGAAAGTCATATTTGATTAATTGCATTAAAAAACTCCTTGGCAAAAAGTGTTTATTGACATCATATTTCGGTATTGCTGCCTTTAACATTAACGGGAGAACATTGCACAGCACTCTTCGATTGCCAATTAGAAACAAATTGAAGCATGAACTCAAAGGTAATTCACTTGACAATTTACAAACTAACCTTAAAGACATAGAGTATATTATTATTGATGAATTTTCTGTAGTAGGCCAAAGATCACTAGGCTGGATAGATAGTCGTTGTCGCCAAGCAACAGGGAAATTAGAAACATTATTTGGTGGAATATCTATAATATTAGTAGGAGACGTTGCACAATTACCACCTGTTATGGATGATGTACTATACCACGCTTTCCCAAAAAATGAAATTGCAGTTGCTGGCTATGTGGCCTATTGTTGTTTTAGAACTGTTGTAAAACTTAAATCAAACATGAGGTCAGCTGGTGAGGATGAGTCTCAAAAGAAATTTAGAAAAGTCTTGAAAAATTTGAGAAATGGAAAATCAACAATGGAAGACTGGAATTCTTTCTTAACCAGGCAGCCTGAAAAAAATCCTGTTAATTATGATAAATGCATTAGGCTATCATTTGCAAATGAAGTTGTGAGAGAACATAATGTGAAAATGTTGGATTCTTTACAATCACCCATTGCCGTCATTAAAGCAAAGAATACACCACCAAGTGCGTCAAAATCATCATCAGAGGAATTTGGTTTAGTGAATGAAGTTTTCCTCGCCAAAGGTGCTAAAGTTATGCTTACAAGAAACTTGTGGCCAGATGTAGGACTTTGCAACGGAAGTTTAGGCATTGTCAAAGACATAATATTTCAAAGAAACCACCTGCCACCTGCGCTTCCTATAGCTGTTATAGTAAAATTTGATAAATATACAGGGCCAAGTTTTCTTGATGACGAAGAAAATTGTGTTCCAATTGTGCCTATTGTAGAAAGTTCATCTGAAGATAATGTACAGAAAGAAAGAATGCAAATACCTTTGAAACTTGCATGGTCGATAACTATTCACAAATCTCAAGGTCTAACATTAGACAAAGTTGTTGTGGATTTGGGAAAGAAAGAAAGTATGGATGGTTTAACTTATGTTGCATTATCACGTGTTAAAAAGTTAAATGACATGGTCATTGAATCATTTCCATTTGATAGAATTAATAGATTGAGTGAAGGAAAGAGATTTAAGTATAGATTAGGCGAAGAAAAGAGACTTGCATATTTAGCCTGTAGAAACAAGTAAGGAAATCAAGTATCAGAAATTTTGTAGGAGAGCTTTTTCCTTTGTTTTCATAATAAGTGGTTCATTTATAATGAGCAAGATTAAATTTGTCAGAGCAAATTCAACTTTTGAATTTATGTAATTCTTCATATTCTAACTTTTTTTCAGATACTTAAAAAGAACTTAAATCTCCTGTTATTGAAACTGGTAAGTATAAAAACCTCTTTACCTTTCTATTCTAAATTTTATATTTTCCTTTGATTGTTATTTTGGTAACTGCAGGATTGTTCAAATTCTATCCCTTTACACCTTTTTTTTGTATTTTGCAAAACTAATCCCTAATCCTCTACATTGCTCAAACAGCAAGATTTCACTTACCCTGTATATTGCGAGAATTAGTTCTTGGTAACATTAACAACAACAACTAATATCCTACAATCATATTATTCTTTAGATCCTCCTGAAAAACCTCAAGGAAAAGCATTACTTGAATCACCAAGAAGAAAATCAAACTCAAGTGGTATTTATTTTTAATTTGGTTTGGTTGCATTCGTTTTTAAATAGGTTGATTTAGATGCGACGACGCGGACTCATAGAAAACTTGTGTGACGTCACGTCAATTTATGCGTCGTCGCGTAAAAAAAATGATTTAGAAAAACTTTTTGAGACGCGACTGACTACATCTCCTGTGACAAGAACAAACCAAACTTTTGCAAATATTTATACTTTTAAATGCACTTTTTTCTTGGTGTTTTATGAAATATAAAGCGTTTTATAAACACACTTTTTTGTACAGTATGATAGTGTGTGATTTTTGTGTTATGAGAGAGACGAGAGAGAAAGAGAATTTCTAAGATTTCCTTTTGAAGACCCTTAAAACACTTTTCAAAGAAAATAACATAAAACAGTTATCAGAATGGTAGAAGATCAAAATAAAATCCAAGAATTTAGTAACTATTTGGTTCCTATCAGTGTTTGAGAACTTTTACACATTGGAAATTTACTGGTAAGAATGTAAATATGAAATCAAAACAAAAAATCAACAAACCTGAACTTTGAGAAAAACTCCATCATAATAAAACAAGAAATCCAAGAAATTACGACCAATATTTTATAACAGTGGTTGGAAAATATCCAAAGTTCTTACTTAAAAATACTTTCTTGCAAAAATAAAAGCAAAACACTGCATGTTTACAACCATCTTCGACTTTTCCACCTCTCATCGCGTCCTTTCTGTGACAACACAAAACTGGTCTATTCTGCGTTGTCGTCGCTTCAAGACGCGCTGAAAAATGTCTCGACCCAGTCTTTTAGGGGTTTCCCCAGCAAAACTGCGTTGTCTATACGTGCGCGTCTCGACATCTAAATCAACCTAATGATAACTTTGTACATGAATTTGAAATTTTCCAACTCCACTCACAAATATCTTTCCAACGATTTTATAACGATTGAAGAATTCCTTCAAAGGTATGAGGAAAAGGAAAAAGGTATAAATACAGGCATAAGGAAAAAATTCCACACTTATCACGAACAGAACTTTTAATATTAAAATTTACTCTTCAGATCCTGCTGAAGCAACTGAAGTGCTTGGAACACCAAAGAGAAAACTAACAAAAACCGAAGGTAGTTATCTTATCTCCTTTATGTTTATTCTGAAATTTCTGTTAATTTTATTTTCCATTTAATAAAGATGATCGAGTGGTAAATCGCCCTGTTTGAAAAGTCAAGATTTAAAAAAATGTCTGAATGTTAAATCATATTTTTAACAATAGGTACGCCAGCAAAAAGAATTTACTACTCTCCATCCACACCCTCAACAAAAACACCAACTAAAGACAGTGATAAGATCGGTAAGTGAATGCAGAGCTTGTGAATTAAGTTTTTTATATTTTTTCATAAACATTGTTGAAGAATTATAATATCCTGAAAATAATATTCAGTCAACCCACATTTTTGATGAAGTCCCATTTACATGATTAAACTCACATCATATTTATAAATTGACTTTTTGAAACTGAATCTGGGTTTGGTACTATTGAACGGACCATATTCTCAGTATAGGTCAGGAACTGCTTTCATTTCCAATGGGTTACCAAAGTATTTCAATATTTCCTTTCATTTTGATTGCTACTTTCAAGCTAAAGTATTCTTTACTCTGTTTAGATATGACTGGTTATATCACCAATGTTACCGAAATTGTAACAAGCCGCAAGTCAGGCAATGATTACTTTGACGTTTATTTGAAGACATCACCTACTGTACAAGAAGTGATTCGTGTTATGATAAAACACAACAGATCGATTAAAAGATCTTTCTTTTCAGAAGCTAAAGAGATTCCTGTCAAAATAACCAACCTGACGAAACGAGACAACGTCAGCTTTTTTAACTCAAACTTCAATAGCTCATCACTCGTCAAAACCCATCTTACTACATCGTTTGACTTCGCCGCTGATAATTTATTTTCTTCAATTGACCACGTTAACACCTTTGAAAAAGGAACATTTAATATCAAAGGTGCCTTTATCTGGTCATCGGCAGAAACCAAAGCGAAGAAGAAAGATGGTTCAATGGAGAGAGTTAGAGATGGAGTGATTGTACAACGAGAAGATAGTACCATTTCAGTTTCCGTGTGGGGAAAACTAATTGGAAAGAATTTTGAATTACAAGATAAACAAACCATTGAAGATAAGATTCTTGAATTATCAGATTGTGTCAAGATCACGTATTCGAAGAGTAAACTTGTTGTAACCAATATTTTGGAAGTGGAAGAGGAGGATGATTTGATATAGAAACTTGGATTTAACACTATGATAGATACTGTACGGAAACTCCTTTGTCATTTACCTTGTTCCATTGTTTTATTTTTTAGTCTTATTGTTATCATTCATTTAGGATAGTACACACTTTTCTATTAAAACAACTATAATTACACGGGTTGTTGCCTAATTAATCCCCACATAACCTCGGGTCTATTGTAAAGAAGCATGTCTGCTTTTACACACCATCTAGAAACAGTATGTGCAGGCATATGCCGTTTATAGATGGTTTCTTCATATTGTATTCATTTTACAGAAATTTTCTGATTTATTTGGAAAACTCATATTCCTACCACAGAGTTTGTATGTAGTTTGTATTTTTTTGAACACGTGTTCTTTTGTTTTATGTTATTTTTCTATTAGGGATAAGATTCATTTTACAGAAACTTTCTCATTATTTGAAAAACTCAAATTTTTACCACAGAGTTTGTATGTAGTTTGTATTTTTTGAACAAAATGTTCTTTTGTTTTATTTTTCTTAAGGGATGGGGATAAAAGAATTATCTCGTGTAACAGTATGTAAACGTAAACCATCAAATAAGTTTTTTCGTCTGTACCTTAATTCAGTCTACTACCTTTAAGGAAATTAGAAATTTCTATTCGCATAATCGTTTATTTTATTTGTAGCGTCATTCTGTTCCTACTTTATCTCGTCAACCTGTTCCGACAAGCTCGTTTCTTGAACCCGTCTTACATTTAAAATCTATTCCATGTAAATTGGAAGTTTGTTTTGCTACCATGTACAAACCACTCTCAAGGAAGATACTCTCGGGTATCTAATAAACGTACATGTACGTTTATTAATTTTAACAAAAAATTTCCTCAATTTCAAGTGCCTACTTTTGTTTCTAATGATAAATATCCATCTTTGACTTTTGAGGTTTGTTCTACTCGTGAAAAGAAAGCAAATTACCCAATATTTACCCCCTAACCTCATTGAAAAGATCCTTCAATTAGGTTTGCATGCCTCCATTTTCGACCCTGTACGTTTATTCGCTACTGTACGTTTATTAGGTACTCGAGTAGTCTAATTACTCTGATATGGTTTCCATATGATAGCAAAAATGAATGCCAATTTAAGTGGAATAAACTTTAGCCTGCAAAACATAAGGGTCATTTCTTTTTAATTAGATTTTTTCATGTCTTCGTCGAAACCTTAATTATAACTAGGCCATCGTTTTTATTTATTTAAATGGAGTGTTATTGTTATTATTTTCAGGAAAAAAGAAAATCTTTTATTTCTTCGTTTAACCAAACGTGTAGTTACTTACTATTTTTTTGTCCCCATGCATTTCTTATAATCTTGCAATTGACATTGTTATGATTATACAATTTATTATAGAATTCTTTAAATATTATATTGCTGCGGTGGCATGTTAGTGTAAGCTATGTACTAGTATATATGAAAGTTTATACTAAATATTGAATCTCCTTTTGAAAATATAAAATTTCCTTTGGTTTTCTTAATGTAAAATTTTTGTCATTCTTTCATTTCAGATATTTGCCCTTTTTGGCTAATATTTCTGACAATAAGTGCTTAAAATAATACATTTTTTTTTTAAAAGCAAGTGTCTACCCCTGCATCAGGCTCGCATTATGCTTAGCATTCTATTGTTCTCAAACAATAGAGCCATTGTTTAGGTACCAAAAACTGAGTCTGCATATGCTTATAAACGTTATGCTTATAAAAGAAAAATCATGTAATGATATAATTATGCACTATCCCAAGGGCTTTTGATGTGTTCAACAACACTCTACTCGGTGGGTGCGACATCGGGTGACGGCTAGTATAATTACTAAAATCCAACTTAAGTCCACCTAACGAAAATTAAAAATTGTCTAGCCAATTTGGTTACTGCATTGTTATTCTCAGTCCGGTTCAGCTTGGATAACTTAGGAATAATCCTGTAAATACTGGCAATTATCTAAATGGAATTTTGAAATTCTTAGGGACTTGCTTGATGTTATCTGAGATAAAGCACTTTAATCTTTTGAAAATATCAATAATTATTTTATCATTTGTAAAGGAAATATTTATCCGCATCTTTGCGGCTCTTGTTTATCATTTAAAAAATTTCTATCCAAACAAACAAATTGTTTGGGAATAGGTTTCTGAAAAGGGTGTATATAAGGTGTTTATAATGTAGGACAAAATTTATATAAATTCATATTAATTATTAATAAATGTTATAGAGCTCTGTTTATCAAATGGCTAAAATAGTGATGCAATGCACTAACGAAACACAATTTGACGACCAGCTAGAAAATTTCATATCTAGGTTACCTGCATTTTATGAAGATGAAGATTTTCTATTTAGTTAAGAAATTTTTGGTGAGGCAAAGAGTTGTCCTAAATAATTCCGAATGGTACTGAATAATTTACTTGGATTCAGAAAAGTTCATAAATAGTCTCCTTTCTTGTAGAATATATTACTTCTATTGGTTTTCACGTAATTTTAGCACTAAAATAGCCCAAAAACAAAAGAAATCTCGAGAATCGACCCAATTTTGAAGCCTAATAACGACGATATGGGGTTGATATAATATAAAAGGTTGCGCGAAGGGTATAGCAAAAATGCCCATTTTTGGATGGGGCACGAAGGATTAATGTCTTTGAAATCAAAATTTGGATTAGGCAAAGCCAATTCAATTTCTGTTTTCAAAGTCGACTCAAAAAGTGTTGGGTTAGTCGATCGGCAGAAAAATAAAATAACAGTTAGATTTTACCTACCAAACATCGTATATGACAGCAAAAGAAAATGCAGAGATGGAATCACTGGATACAACAGAATGAAATTGTTTTAAAAACTACCAATATTTTGGAAACTTGGCGGAAGCTATATCAACTAAATTCATTTCGAAAATCAATTTTTCTAATTTGAGGATTGCCCATGCCTAAAAAAAATTATGAAAATGATCTCACATATGGGGGGGGGGCCGCCAGGCAAATTGACCGACGGGTAAGTGCGGCGGCTAAGTGTGTATTTTTCAAGAAAGCAGAGATGGATGGGGTGGAAATTTTCAGTAACTCTAGGAAAAACCAAGAATTTTGGCTCAAAAATATACTTTTTTTGCTCTTAAAGATGTGGATTTCACACCCGAGAGTAATAATATTTTAATACAAACTTTAGCGATGAAAAAAATTGTTATGACGAAGGAGGGGAAGAAAATAAACCAATGAAAAGAATAAATTCGTGTCGTGTCGTACCTGAATTGTTGCAATAGTGGTGCGAAAACTGTGCGAAAACAATCACATTAGAAAAATATAGCAAAAGATGGCGCGATGGGAAACGAAAGAAAAATTGGATAGGAAACTAGGTGCTGGGGTAAAAAATTCAATAATTTGAAATATTTTGAAATATTAGATTTAGAAAATATAACCAGCCCCCAGAGCCTCCCTCAAGACAGCTAGGTACCCTTAATGAATAGGTAACCCCAAAGAATTGAAAGGCATTAGCCCCCTCTACTAACCTGGCCTAGGTGCCCTTCAGATGGGGGGCTGATACCATGAAGTGAAAGTGCAGCTGATTGGAGATCACCTTCAAAGTGTTTTGCAAAAGTACATCTATCTCTCCCAGAAGTACGAGATCCACAGTTGGTAAGAAATGTTTATTTTAATTCAGTATGTATCAGCTGGAGTAAAATTAGCCTAATAAAGTTCTGAAATTCAGAGCTTGGTGTACCTCAAGTCTCTGGGCTGACGAATGCGCGCAATCATATCAATATTACTGTATACAACCAGTGACACTTGACTTACACACTGGTATTGGTTGATGGGCTCTTTCACAATTTTTATTTTTTGTAAATAAACTTTAACACAAATGGAAACTTCTTACCGAAAGATTAATTTTTCACCGTTCATATCATTTTTAATATGCCATTAAAGGTGTTAACTTAGAGGAACTAGGCGATACGTTGATTTGCAATTTTGACCTTGTTATGAAATTCTGACACTTCCAGTATATACCGGGATTGATTTCGGTGTATATAGCGAGTTGACCTGTAACTAGGTGAACCAGGCAGTGAACACATAAACATCAAAATCAACATAAAAATTCACAGGCTGGATATCCAGGCTAGGGTAAGATTAGATGAGAAAATAATTTCAAATTATAAAATCCAGTATTGCATACCACGTCATTTTCCATACTCCATGCCAAAATCCAGTATTCCACCATGTCAGTCAGGGAAATCTTACAATTGTTGTGGTATACCGCACAAACGTTACTTTTGCAATGTCCTTTAAAATTTGGCTGAATTTTTTAAAGAATTTTTAAGAAGAAAATTTTTTCACTAATTTGCCAAACTCTAATGAGATTAGACCTTGGACACTGTTAATTTAGACCAACAATTAAGCATTGTTAAAATTACTTTCATCAAATTTGATTTATTTAAGATATGACTGGTTACGTTCGTTGCGTTTCAAAAGTACGAAGGAACAAGGAGAATACCAAGGACTTTTTCAATATATATCTCAAATACGACTAAAATCATGAAAAGTATTTGCAGTAATCCTCCCAATCTGAAACAGATTCGTGATGACTTCATAAATGCATTTCACAACAATTTTGCGGTTCGTGTTGGTGACAACGTCGTACTTTAACTTATCATCAACAATCAAGGCACTCACAACAACCTTACCTTTTAGCATTGATGATGCAGATGCATACCAGCTTATTGATATAAAAGAGGAAGGAAACATCAGCTCAGTTGTTGGGAAAATTAAATTCCTTTCTGATCCTGAGATGACATCGTATACATGAAAGGCTGCAGGCAATAAGCCCGAAGAAAATTTCACCAGTTTAATGAGAGAATGCCTTTTGAATGATGGTTGTCGATGTATGAAACTTTCCCTTTAGGGGGATATCGTTTCCTTAGTTAAGAAAAACAAATTGCTGCAATTTATTGATATTAACTCACGTGAGTTTGATAATGAAATTTCATTGTCGACCAAGGTATCTACCATGTTATGTTATTTGTCTGAAAAAATCGAGGTTGAGTTTCCTGAGATTGCAAAAGTTAACGAAGAAGAAAGTGTCGATGAAAGTACAAAGATCTGTTGTCCTCTAATTGTTGGGGTGAAGGCTGAGAAGTTCTCGTGTTGTTTCATTTGTAAGAGCAAACTAAATCCCTTAATTGGGCAAGGTTTATTGGAGTGCTCAAAATGCAAGAAGAAAGTTTCCGAATCAGTGATTATAAAAATGAACGAATGTAACAAATTATCTGTTTACATAGATTTGTATGAACCAAGACGCACAGTCGCTGCACATGATGAAGTGTTAAAAATTTTTAAGTGTGATGACTCTGATATATTGAAATTGGAGCAAGAAGTAGCTTCATTAGATAAAACTTGACATTATTGTGAATGAAAATAATGTTTTGAAAGAATTTTAGAAGCATCTTGAATAACTATTTTTCACCAACTATAACATTTTATTGATGTTGAAAATGTTTTATTATTTATTAAACTCTTTTGTTTTTTTTTGTGTAAAGTTCTCTCCCGGGGGAGGGGGGGGTACTTAGGCAAAATGGGTGCCGGGTATGTGCGAGCCATAAGGGTACCTTTTCTCATTCCTCAAAAGTCTCTCAAAGGGGTACAAATTCAAAAGTTAGTCTCTGAAAGGGTCCCAAAATCACAAAAAACAAAAATTTCTCTCTCAAAGGGTCACGATTTCCAAGAATTTTGACCAAAATTTGGTGAAAATCAAACCAAAATTTAGGAAACAGTCTCTCAAAGGGTCGATTTTCGATTTTCGGCTCGGACATACCCGTCACCTCGCAAACCTAGTACCCCCCGGGAGTTCTCTATAGTTTTATTTAGGATAATATATTGTTATAAAATATTTCATTTACTTTAAGAATTTTCAAGCATCTTCTCTGAAGACATTAAGAATTTAACACCAATTCAAATTGAAAATTCACTCTTCAGTTTACTGTATTTAGTTGTACCCTCCTTTTGAAAACTCGTCCTTTTAGTTGTAAAGTAGTATTATTTTTCTGTAAAGTAAAGTCTAGGCTAATTATTTTTTTAAACCTTTCAGCAGTTTTTTTGTAACTGATTTTTGATATTTTTATAGGACTTTTAGTATTATTTTTCTGAAAGTAAGTTGTAAATATCGTCTCCTATTAAAAAGTAAGTTGTTGTAAATATCGTCTTTATTCTTAAAAAGTAACCTCTCAAGCAAAAGAAGAGAAGCAAAAATTTTGATATACTTAAATTTCTAGCCGACGATGGATAAAATTTAGCATTTTCATTGTTTTCAGAGTGAGAGATCTAGAAAAGTAGGCTGCAGACGCACTTAAAGCAGAACCAAGGCCACCGGAGCCTCGGAAAAGCAAACTTTCGATGAAATTCAACGAAGTCAAATTTCTGAAGATTGCTTGTCAGTGAACGTGTTAGAGTTAGGTAATTCTTTGTAATTTTTTCACCGGTTTCCATCGAGACGGGATCTGTGACCGGGTCACTGATACAGGGGTGTATCATACGTTTTCTCTTATCATTTTGTCGACAAATCTTAGAGTTAACCAGAGCGTTATTGATAATCTTCTCCCTCTCTCAAGTATCTAAGATTGTTCAGTACCACCTGAAATAACGGGAAAACAAAAATATACGATGATCAGGTTAATTTCTCTACTCTTTTTATCGGCTCAGCTATATCACACCCAGTATAGCTACGAAACTGGAAAAAGTTAGCTTTTCATGGGGCATTAGTAGAAGTCCAGTGGATACTTGAGACAGGGGTATTCTATGGACGCTAAACGTCAAAACAACGTTCTTTTATAACGTCCGTAAAACAACGGGATATGTACACTGGTTTTTTCGGGCTAATTTTCTATTAACCTAACCTAGCCTGTGAATGTGAAACAGAGGTGTGGGTATGCTAGATTCTTCTAGGATTAAAAGAAATACGCACCTGCTGGGTATGATATATTTCTGCTTTTAAATTCAATGCTATCTATCGTAACCGCGGAATATAACGACCATATAACTAACGACCATATGTTTGTTGATTCTATCGGTCAATGCTTCGATGAAAATTTGATATTTTCGTAAGTTGTCCAGTTTCTCTCATGCTCTTCTTTTTTAATCATTCATTTACTTCTCCCTTTTCATTTTCTCTGGAACGAAACGCAAGCGTTAGATAAAAAAAACAAACTTGGATTTAGCTAATGTAGTCAGACCTTTCAGAGACGTTTCATTTTCTTACATTGCACTTTCTATCGTGCATTCAACCAACACTTTTCATAGCGCACACTAATCAAAATTTTATTATCAATGATACTAAACGTACTACCCAAATATATATCCCTTAGGTATTACATTTTTATGACGCTCCATCTAATGAATAATTACTTTGTGAGAATTGTATGAATTCAAATTATAACTTCGGCAAAACGTAATTTTTGAAAAATGGTATTACTCCACCACAAAATATAGAGAGTGTTAGAGTGTTTTGTTTTTATGTTCCGAATGGCACCCCGTCAAGTTCTATCCACTTCTCCCCGAAACAAGTGACTCGATTTTCTTGTATTCGATTGAAGATTGTTCCTCGTAGAAGAAACTTTTGAAAATGAAATTTTCTAAACTCGCGAATTAGACCCCACTCGTCAAGTTTTGCGGTATAATTAGGTGGTAGGTCTCATCGGGAAGAGGCAATTTGCCCAAAACCTTCCAATTCTATCCGATTCACCCCGTCCTACGGTATCTAAATCAATTAAAAAATCATCCTCTTCCATGATTATGAAAAATTGTCATATGTCAGAAGCAATAAATACATACAGTATCAAAATTTTATGAAACACAATGTGGCTTTTTTTTCAAAGAGTTTCCCTTTTATCGGATCTTGTCTTATTTTGTTGTTCGGCTTGTTCTTTTACTTTTCTTTTCTTGTCTTTTGTTTGAATTTACAAATTGTACTCAAATTTTTGTGTATAAAGTAATGCTATTTGACTGATAGACTGTGCTAGAGAACTTTTAAACCCAGAACTGCAGAATGGCTGCCAACAATCGAAAAAAGGTGGCTTTCTTCGCTAATATTACCTGCGTTTCATCTACAATTATTAAACGTTAGAAAGTCCGGACACAAAACCAAACATCAAACGTCCACCGCGCATGCCAAAACAGACAAGCAATTGAAAATGTAATATAACTGGGCGTATGCATCAAAACATTACGGAATCTCATATCAACCGCCGGAACAAAATTACTGACAACAAACAACGAAGCGCAAAAATTCGAGATTCCTGTCCAATATCCTTGCGTGAAACTATGCTGCCTCCTCGCTCACCCTGAGGCTCGCTCCGGTGGCAAAAATGCACATATAAAATAAAATTTCAATAGTCGAGTAACTAAACTAGAAAAACTCAAATTAATTGGATTTATATTATGTCAAAATTGCGAGAGGTTGCCGGGCTCGGCAGAGTATGTTCAAAGTTCAAAGAATTTTCTCGGAGTAGAGGAATACTTTTACGTGAGAAGGTTGTGATGCAATAGGTGAAGAAAATCCTACCCGCCTGACTTTCTTAATGATAACATATATATGGAAAACGGCAATATGCTTTTTAATTTAGGGAAAGCGTGACCAGAACCGTGGAGAAGTTCGGTTTTACAACAGCGCAAGTCAAATTAAAAACCACAATGGCGACAACAGTCACAGTTTCTTGCAAAAAAGGTAAAATTAGTTGGCATGAAATTAAGCAGTTCTTCTTCTAAATTGTTTTCAAGAGAAAAAATTTTCAACTCCCAAGGATTTTCAACTTGCTTTAATGCAAAGAAAGAAGTATCTAATGTCTCTAGAAAATTATATAATATACATTATATATAATTTAGGTTCATCTCTGTGGTCGGAGTCGAGTACTTAATCTTCCCAGGATCTTCGGGATCTTCACAGCTATCTTCGGAATCCTCGCAACAATCTTCAACGGAACCATCCAGCGAGTCGTCATGGAAGACAGGTAAAACGAATGAAGTTTTTGTATCAGAGAAAGTAGATGGCTGGAACCGAAGTCTTTTCTCAGCAAATGATGCGCTTGCAACAGGTAGGCTCCGAATATCGCTCTTGACATGGTTTTAAATTTTCTTCTCCAGGCTGTGACATGACTGAAATGGAAAGGGCAAAAGCTGTCATTTACGTTCTCGATCGGTATACCGTATCTGTGAAAGCATAACACGAGCTATCGCAAATTGTTTTTGGGCTCCCAAGAACGCGTTTGGTGGAGAAGACACAAAAACGTATTTCAGGGAGCTTCGACATTTAGCCGACTCCTGGAGAAACGATTGGTGCTCAGATGAGATTGATGGGTCAATTAGAAACCGACCTAAGGGTGAAAAAAGCTGAAAAAAAATAATGGTCAGTCTCATTATATGGATCTTCTGTTATTCTGAGAAAAGAAAATCTGCTTCGATATTTAAGAAAAGAATATTTCTTTTTTTATAAGAAAACAACTTGCCTTCTTTCCCTCAGATAAGATATCCCTTAATTTTTCTAAGGAAACTTGTTTTTGAGAAAAGAAAGTCACACACGTTTTCCGAGAAAAGTTTTAAAAAATTTCTCCTTTATTATCTGAGAAAATGTAAAGCCTTCTTTTCTTCACTTCGGCTTGACCCTGTGAGACAAAAATGGTTAATTTACTTGCTAAAGCCAATACTTTTTTTCAACCACAGCTTTAAGTCAGTGGTGATGGCACTTAACTCACTCGAAAATCGAACCTTGTCGTGTTGTCCTACTCAATCATTGAGGAATCTGGCTCATTTTACAAGAGTTCTGGTGAGTAAACCAATCCTCTGATTCAAAGAGATAATAAGAATTGGCCTGAAAACTTGTAAATATTGTGGCTGTACGCAATTGTACATTTGTGCATTAGCTGAATGCACAAATGTACAATCTGAAGATAAGATTACATTTCCATCGGCATCGCGCAGAATTGACGTTACAGTTTTTGACATCAAACAAATCCGGGGGTTTTGACGTAGATTTTTGACGTCAAAAAATTAGAAGTTGCAAATTTCTTAATTTTTTCTTTCCCTTGTTTATTACACTACTTCCTGTGTATAATGTTTTCAGACATAAATTTGATATTTTTGAATCACTGAATCTGTCCTCTTTTAAGAAATACCAAACTTGCTTAGGTTTGTAAGTTTGTAAAAACGTTTGAAGCGATAATGTAAAGGTTACTTTTTTTATATGTTTTTGAAAATTTGACAAACTTAAAGAGAGCAGGGACGATACAAGTTGAGTAGCTTTCAATTTCCCACCCCTCAAGAGAGAAAGTTTAGCCCTTTCTCTTTTCAACGGTGTATAAATATATGTATCGATTAAGACAATTTCCATCGACTTTTTTGTCCTAAAGATAGGCACTGTCACTCTGACGAAAAAAAATAAAGGCTGATGAATTCTGACGTTAATGACAAAAATGATGACAGAGACTTAAGTATATTTGGACAATTTTCCCACCCATCGCAAGTGAAAGAGGATAAAAAATGCTAAAAAATGATATATAAAAAAGTACAGGTTGTAATCCAATTTCCATCGATTTTTTTGCCTTGAAGTTATATCTTTTTTCAAATGCTGTAACGTCAATTTTAACTTCACGTTTCAATATAGATGCGCAATTTCGAAAAAGAAATCCCTTTATTTTACAAATCACCGACACATATCTACTCATTCTCTTTAGCATTTTTTACCTCCAAAATAAATAAAACTTACTGGTTATCCTTGGGAGTTTTTTATGTCCAAACATGAATCACCATTAATAAAAACAAAGTTTAGATAAATAAAGGCTCTCATCGAAAACTGAATTTCGAAAGGAGGAAAGTCTGTAGTGAAAACTGAAGCAAACAAAGCATTCGATCTCCATACATACATACCTCTTACAACCATATCTCAATGCAATAAATTTTATAACTTTCTGTTTTCAAAGTCTTTTCAAAATATGAATAAGATCACAATATTTTACTTTAGGTTTATTTTTTAGAAAATGTTTTCTTCTCAAAACCAAACTCACAAATGAATTCAATGTTTTGATTGCAACATTTTCGAATCTTTCGAATGCGTGACGCAATTTGATTGGCCGAAAATAGAACTCGCGCAAAAAACAATGCAACGACTTCATTTTTTATATGACAAAAATTGCAACATCAATTCTGCGCGATGTATGTAGGAAACAATGCTATTGGAGTTGGAATGGCCAGTGAGTCATATGAGTGTGTGAAAGAATGCTTCAAAGACATTATATCAGAAGTCGACGAACTCGCTAAAAATCCCAAAAGTTTGGTTGGTGGCAAAGAGTTAGATGTTGAATTATTAATTGGTGAAGACTACAATGTATTTGGAATTATCAAGGCTCTCTCTTTTTTACTTATTTTGAAAATCAACAAATGCCTAAGAAAAACCTTCATCATCAAAAAAAGGCTCTAGAAATTTTTGAACAACACGACTCATGCCATCAATGCATTTATCTCTCAAGGTAAAACTTCCTTCCCTTCTAGTATGCTTTCGACAAAATTGTGGTAGAAACGTGTCAAAGGTGTGGCAACTTTGTCTAGTAGAAAGTATACTTCTTTTCTCATTGTTATTTTAGTTTCTTCGGCTGGTTCCGTGGATTTTAAGTTTTAGTTTATTTTATATTTGCGCGCGTTTTATACTTTCACTAAACACATCTTTTTACATCTTTTTATCTGTGGTGGTGTCTAATTAACACTGCTTAGCCTAACTACACAACCATATTTCCATCATATAGGAGGATATTTTCGTAAAAGGCCGAAATCCTGTGTAGGTCGGAAACTGAGGAGCAGATAATGTGTTTTCTTGAAATATTTTTTGACTCATATTGAGTTACTTCTTTCCATCTTAACTCATATTGAGTCGCTCTCTTCCTTGTAGTCACTTCAGATCACTAGTTTTGCATTGATGGATTTCTATGTCATCATATTTTCCTTTTCAATTCCAACCTAATTGATTTTCTGTGAATGTTCATTCTAGATTTTTGTTGTGTTTATATTGTCTTTTTGTTTTGTGAGTTTTGTCTTTATTGTTTCCATTTTGAGTAGTTGAAGGTTTTACATAATACACAATATACTTCTAGACTATTATTGTTTTAATTACCTTTTCTGAAGTTTCTCCTGATGATTCTTGGGATGAGGCAAACAACGTCGGACAACGCGTGCATATATTGCGACATTACAAGGGAACAGAGGTGAGCATGACAACCTAAAATTGATATGATGAAAAAAACAATCGCCATAAATTATTAATTTGAGGTTTTTGAAAAACATGAAAATTGCAAAAATTCCAAAGACACCGCCAAACAATTGAATATAGGGAAATAAAGCTTACATTGATTGAAGTTATAAATTTTGCCAACCTTTCTCTTAGACAAGATCCAACATTTTCTGGAAAAAAGCGAACCATGAGTGCAAATTGGTCTAAGCAACGTGGATGCAAGGAAGAACCGATTTTAAAGATGTGCCAAGCATTATTGTGTGTACGAGCTCCATCTTCTGCTTCTTGGGACCGATAGATTTGGATCGAGGACGATCTGGACGAGGTATTTGCCACTCATAGCTTGTTTGAACTAAAGTCTGTTCCAAAAATAATTGGCAGTCCGCACATTTTCATTCATTGCACTCGAAGGATTCAAGATAATAGTTAAAGATAATTTTGAGCGGGTTGTTTTAAGGCTTTTAAATCTTACAAAATTTCCACTAAAATTGCATTTAACGGAACTAATTTTAGTGGTTGATACTCATATATTTACTTAAGTTTTCCTTAAATTTGTTGTGACCGAAATTATGCCATAATGCAACATATTTTCTTACCATTCCAGGCTTTTGAAGAGCTTTACACAACAATGAATAAGCCAGAACTGACAGACGCTGAGATCGACGACTTTGAATTGAAGGTAGGCTTTTTCCATTCATTACCACTGAATATTTGTGTTGAATGTGTGTTTACAATGAAAATTCTGTGACTGCAAATCTAAAAGAGATTTATTTTTTATAGGTTATAGTATGGGTTTACAAATTAAAGAAAATGAATGGTCGTGGTTACGATTGGTCGTTCCCGGCAACCCCATACATCCACATAATGGTGATGCATGTACCAGAAGTATTAAGAAAGTACAATTCAACGGCATTCTAGTTTCCAGGTCTCTAGAGAGCTAGGTGAGATATAGCGGGCGTGGGCGGCACAGTGAATCATTCCATAGCAAGCTGTCGTGGTAAGCGCACACGTGTACAACAAACCTTCTTGAACAGAAGGATTTCATTTTAAAAGAGTATATTTTACAATTTCTGATAAAAGAATTGTAAAACATATTCTAAATTCTTGAAGTACAATTTCTTTCCTTTTTCTTTTAGAAGTGAATCTAAATCTAGGAATTCTCCTCTCTGAGAAAAATGGCTGATATACAAGATATTTTAAAAGGACTTGAGACATCATCTCCAAGAAGAAAACGAAGTTATACTAGTTCTGACTCATCATCATCATCATCTGACTCCGACATCAGCAGCAGTGGTTCATCGAGTTCATCTTCATCTGATAGTTCCTCAAGCGACCATTCAAAACAAAGAAAAAAGAGGAGGAGAAGAGAAGAACATTTGAGTGACAGTGATGCTTTATCTATTCATGCAGGGGAAACCCCTGATAAAAATGGTAGCCAAAGTAGCTACAAAAATGACAGCCAAAGTGCTGCTGAAAAGAAAAACAACGAAAGTGTTGGTAAAGAAGAAACTTCTCTTGACTTATACTCTAATCTCAACCTTGTGAGCACAGAAGAGAAAAAGGGCGAAAAAATCGATGATGGTTGGGCTAAAATAATAGATAAACGATGGAGTAACTCCAAAACTGTTGACAAACTTAAACCACTCATGGAGAAATATGTAGTCCCAAAAAATTGTCAGCAACTAACCATTTTGGATATGAATGAGGACATTAACAAACTGCTTTCGTCTTTCCAAAAGAAGAATGACAGGAGATATAAAGGCATACAAAAAGCACTCAGGACTGCAGTTTGTGGAGCATTAACTTTAGTAGATGCTGCTGTGTCAACGACAACCTCACCTGAAAAATTGACCCAACAACAGATTTACCAAGTGGGGATTGACATTGTGGCCTTACTTGGCCGTGTAAACACTGACATTTCTGACATCAGCAAAAAACATGCCGTTTCTGTGTTGAAACCAGAATTCAAATGCTTGACGACACAAACTAAATCCTCAAATTCAAAACTATTCGGTGAAAATGTATCGAAAGTCTTAAAAAGTATTGATATTACCAACAAAGTTGGTGGAAAAATAAAGAAGTACAACAACCGATCGTCTTACCAAAAGAAAGAATCCTATGACAGACAAGACAAATCTTACAATAAATCGCAGTCTTTTTTAGGACACGGCCGAAATTCCTGGCAACAAGGTCGGAATAATTATCACAATCATCGTCATTCAAGCAACAACAACAACAACAGAAATCAAAAGAGAAAAAACTAAAAGTGAGTTCTTTGAAAAACATCAAAGAACAAATTGAAGCATTGAATGATTACTTAACAGCCAAAGTTGAAAACTTTAGTGTTGGACAACTCTCCAATCATTTAGAAGAATGGGAGAATTATACAAGTGATCCAGAAATTCTTCAAATTGTTCTTGGTGACACTATTAAATTTAACCATGATTTCTATTATCATTATTTCAATTTCACTTTTGTGGAAGAAGCCTTTGTGTCAACAGAAATTCAAAAACTTATTTCAAAAGGGGTAATAGTTCAATGTGAACCAGAAGAAAAAGAATTTGTCTCCCCAATTTTCACAGTACCAAAAACTGATGGTTGAAGAAGATTTATTTTGAATCTAAAAAATCTTAATAAAAATGTTGAGTTTAAACACTTAAAAATGGATACTATTTAAACCGTATTAGAAAATATCACTCCTAAATATTACATGGCATCCATGGATCTCAAAGATGCATATTACAGTGTTAGAATTGATGAAAAATATCAAAGATTTTTAAAATTTTCTTTTGATGGAAGACTCTATAAATTTACCTGTTACCCGAATGGCCTCGGACCATGTCCAAGGAAGTTTACAAAACTGAACAAACCTTTGCTGTGCTATTTACAACAAAAAGGCCATTTTGTTGTTGAATTTATTGACGATTTCTTCCTTCAAGGTCAAACATACAATGAATGTGAAAAAGGAGTCATAAAATCAATAAAACTCTTCGATGGAGTAGGTTATGTATCCATCCAATAAAATCCCATTTAATACCATCAAATGAGATTACATATCTAGGTTTTGTGATTAATTCCATTGACATGACTGTTGAAATAACACAGGAGAAAAAAGATGACATTTTGAGTTTTGCAGTTACCTTAATAGAATCCTTTCAAATATCTATCAGACAATTAGCTGGATTTATTGGTAAAATCGTTGCAACCTTTCCTGGCTCAACATATGGGCCATTACACTATAGATGTCTTGAAAGCTATAAAACTGCTTGTCTTCGAGAAAACAAAGGCAATTTTGATGCTAAAATTAGGCTCACTCATGAGTGTAAAATAGAATGCTCCTGGTGGAGATATAAGGTCGTGGACATGAAGAAATCTATTGATCTACCCCCTTTTGATCATGAAATATATACTGATGCTTCAAAAACAGGGTGGGGTGCTGTATTTTCCAATAAAAAAGTTATCTGGTCATTGGGATTTTGTTGAAGATGTACACATTAATGTGTTAGAAATGCAGGCAATACTCAATACAATCACTAAGTTTACAAAATACATAAACAATTCACACATTAAAGTGTACTGTGATAATGTTACTGCTGTTTCAACTATCAATAAAATGGGAACCAGTCACAGCACTAATTGTAATAAATTAGGACAACTTATTTGGGAATACTGTATTGAAAATTGTATATGGATTACCAGTACATTCATTCCTGGAAAGGAGAATATTGAAGCTGATGCCCTGTCTAGAAAGTTGTATAAAAATGCTGAAGCAATGCTTAATAGGGAGCTTTTCAATGAAGGCATTAAACAGTTAAATTTCATGCCTGACTTGGACTGTTTTGCAAGCCCCTCAAATGCCCAAATTGATAGATTTGTATGTAGATTCCCAAAGAAGAACTCCTTTGCCACCGATGCTTTTACTGTCGACTGGTCAAAATATAAGTGTTATTTATTTCCACCTTTTAGCCTAATCGGAAGAGTGCTACAAAAGATCAGAAGGGACAAGCCAAAAAGAGTCTTAATGGTTGTTCCTCGTTGGCCAACTCAAGCTTGGTATCCTATGTTAGAACGTCTTATGATTCAACCGCCGTTCAACATAAAGCCCCAAAAAGCCAATATGTTTGTGGGAAAAGGTGTTCATGCGATGGCTCACAAAATTCCTTTGATGATGTGTCTATTGTCAGGGCTGCATACATAGGTATGAAAATTTCACCCGAAGTGGTGGATGTAATCATGACAAGTTGGAGGAAAAACACATTGGCCAAATATGTCAATCCAAACTTAGATGATGCAATGTCGTTTTTAGTCCAACTGTCACGATCAGGTTATTCTTACTCTCAGCTCTGTACAGCTAGATCAGCCCTCTCTTCTATTCTCTGGGTTGATAAAGGCATTCCATTTGGAGAATACCCTGTTATTAAAAGACTTATGAAAGGATTTTTTGAATGTAAACCAACATTTCCTCGTTTCTATTCAACATGGGATGTTAAAATAGTATTTGACTACATCAGAAAATTACCTCATCAAGACGATCTTCCCTTGAAGATATTATGTAAAAAGCTTGTGGTTCTAATGGCCCTACTCGCAGGTGGTCAAAGAATGCAGACTATTCATAAAATCGACTTAAGAGACATAACAGTTGAACCAAATAAAATTATTATCCCCATTATGGATAAAATCAAGCAAACTAAACCTGGAAAACACCTTAAACCACTTGAGTTTTTGCAGTATCCTAATGAACCAAAGCTTTGTGTGCCATCAAATCTGAAAGCCTACCTATCTAAAACTATAAATAATAGAACCTCTTACCCTTTGTTTATCAGTTACATAAAACCATTCAAGCCTGTTTCAAAAGATACAGTTGCAAGATGGTGCAAGGATTTTTTACAGTTATCGGGTGTTGATATCAAGAGATATACTTCTCATTCTTGCAGGTCTGCTGCGTCGTCGAATTTGAAAACAAAAATTGATGTAAAGAAGATACTAGACTCAGCAGGTTGGTCATGTGAATCGACCTTTGCAAGGTTTTACGACAAACAAATCGAAACATCCATTGGTACTGCTATGATTGATACATGAACATTATTAAATGGATATGTTGATAAATGAACATTTTGAATGACTTTAAACATTTGCGTTATGAATTATATTATATTTTCCAGTCACTTTGTGGAATAGTAACCTTACATCCCATAATAAGCGAATACATTTGAGCTAAAAACCAAATATTAGTTTATGAAAAAGTCAATTCTTGTCGAAATTGTGTTATTCTCTGTAAAATTCTTTAAAATATAAATATACATGCAAGGATAAATAAATCCTTTGTTCAGTGTCTCTCATATTTAATAAGTCAAATGTTATTCCGAGGCTACGAAGTCTCACCTAGCTCTCTAGAGACCTGGAAACTAGAATGCCGTTGAATTTACGAATTCAACGAGACTTACCTGTAAGTTGAAGTTGAATGAGAATTCTACAAATTCTAGTTTCCAGGTAAATAGGGAGTTAGGTGCCCACCCACCACATTACCCCAGCACCCTATTTCCGGAAAAACATGAGACTGTACTACTTCGAAAAATGATTCACTGTGCCGCCCACGCTCGCTATATCTCACCTAACTCCCTATTTACCTGGAAACTAGAATTTGTAGAATTCTCATTCAACTTCAACTTACAGGTAAGTCTCGTTGAATTCGTAAAAACTTTGAGAATATTTTCTGGCCAAGGTAAGAAAAATTCTAGCATTGCCACAACTGTAAGCTATCCAGACTTACATGCAACCTAGCTTATCATACAGGCTTAGAAATATTTCAAACTGCACTTGTTTTATATTTGTAGGAGTGGAGAAGAAGAATGATGAATTCAGAAAGTTTTTCACTCGAAAATAAATCAAAGAGATGCATGTGTTGATTTGTTGGGTGTCGAGAAAAGACTGCAAATGCTTCAAGAAAATGGATTTGAAAGACAAAAAAGAGCTTACCATCTGACAGAAGAATGATCTTGGAAGGTTTTCAGCCACATAAAATTTTAAATAGGAACTGAATTAGATCAAATACTGAATTTTCCAACCTTAACGACGAGGTTAAAAATTGTAACCGAAGTTGTTACGGCCTCTTTCAACTTTGTAAGCGAAGAAAAGTGGCTGTGAAAAGTATTTCACACTGTGATTAATATCTGTTATAATCTTTGCAATGGCTGGAGATTCCACTGGAAGAGAGGAAGGTGAGATCACTGATGGGTGTACCTCAAGCCAATCCAGCTCATTTACTGACAACTCTTCGGATGAGGAAATTCCAAAAAGAGGAAAGAAGAGACAATTTGATGATTCTCAGAAAGATGAATATTCTTTCTCTGCTGATGAAAAGGCAAATCCAAAATCCATTGAACCTAAGAAGGTTTCGAATTACCCACAGAGGGGAGGAATTCAGATGTACATTACCAGAAGAAATGCTGGAATACCTAACAGATCATATAGATACCTTTTATCATGAGAAAGATTTACAGGAGAAAGTGTTATCTGAACACCCCGTTCCCACAAACCTTCCAGAAATACTGAAGTTAGATTAGTTCCTGGAACAATTTCTCAATATCAGAGATGAACAGTTGGACAAATCTTTCTGTAAAATTCAATCTCGTATCATAGATACACTTGGTCCCTTGACAAAACTCTGGGTACAAATTTAGAATTTGAGCGAAACACCAGTTGAGGGTGATGTGGAGCTACATGTTGGGGATATCTTGGACAAGGTCTTCGAGTCCATCATACTACTTTCGCAGTCCATAAATACAACCTCATATCAAAGAAGGTTTTATATCTTATCAGCTATATGCAAAGACACTTCAAAAGCCAAATCTCAGTTGAAGGAGAAGGCGGATCTATTCAAAGGTCATAAATACCTTTTTGGTTCGGACTATCGGAAGAAAGTATTGGCTTTATCTAAAGAGAAGGAGAAAGCTGGTAATATTGCTCGAGCCATGGGCCTCAAAAAGAGGGCCAAGCAACAACAAAGCCGTCGGTCCTTTCAGAATGGCTCTCATCCAGAAGGTGGTTCCAGAGATGAGGGCAACAACACGAGAACCGTTAGAATCAAACGAACGGATGCTGGAGATGGCAGCAACAGAAGGACCAACGATCAAGGTAAATTGTTCGTTACCAAAAAGTCTGATGGGAAGCATTACTTGTCCAGATCTCCTTTCAGAAAGAGATTTTCCAGAGGTGCACCCTTCTATAAAAAGCATGTTCTTGTTAGAAATTCCACAAGTAGGGTTAGCAGGAAGGTTAAGATACTTTATTCAAAATTGGGAAAAAGTAACATCCGATCAAACTATTTTAGAGTATGTAAAAGGGTATCAAATACCCTTTACTCATACTCCAAGGCAGGGAAGAGTGGTGGAAAATCTTGTGAAAGGGAAGGAGATCTTGGAAGAAATCCAAGCCATGTTAGCCAAGGGGGCTGTAAAGAAAGTTCACCATATGAAGATCCAATTTCTGAGCAATCTATTCTTAGTAGACAAGAAGGATGGGGGCAATCGCCCAGTAATAAATTTGAAATCCTTGAATACAGCAATCCCTTACGAGCACTTCAAGAAGGAGGGCCTTCACATGGTGAAAGATCTCTTACAGAAGGGGGATTATATGTGCAAGCTCGACCTTCGAGATGCATATTTTTCTGTTCCAATGCACGAGGTGTCCAAGCGCTTGTTTGATTTCAGTGGGGAGGGGATTTATACGAGTTCCAATTCTTGTGCTTTGGCCTTGGTCCAATCACCAAGTTGATGAAGGTCCCTGTAGCTCTCTTGAGACCGTTGCATGTGATCCTCATAATTTATCTGGACTACATTCTTCTGATTGCTCGGTCCATTTCAGAGTTGATCCAATCAAGGGACACTTTGATCTTTCTGCTACAAAACCTGGGTCTAGTTATAAACTTGAAAAAGTCTGTCCTGACCCCAACTCAGAGCATCGAGTTTTAAGGGATGGTGCTGTCTCTGCCTCAGGACAAGTTAGACAAGATAATTCATACCTACAAGTCCATGCTGGAGGCGCAAGAGACCTCTGTTGGAGTTAACAAATTCAGGAGTCCAGAAAAGGGAATAACAAGGCCTCAGTGAAGTTAAATACAAACAGTTTGGAAGAACTGGACTGGTGGGCTCAAAACCTTACCCTCTCCGATGGGAAAAGACTGATAAACTTACCTGCAGAGCTCCTAGTAACAACAGATGCATTCCCAAAGGGTTGGGGGCATCTTGGGAAAAGCAGAGGTCAGTGGTCAGCAGAGGAGTATGGCCTTCCCATAAATGTTTTGGAACTGAAGGCGGTTCTATTGACACTTCAAACAATCAGAAACTTTCAAAGCCCAAAGAGCATTCACTTGAAGATGGACAATACATCAGCTCTGTCATACATTGTCAAAATGGGGGGTAACCAGAACCTAAACATGATAGGTTTGGCCAAGGAAATCTGGGATATTTTGATCGCCTCGCAGACCACAATTACTGTAGAGTATCTGCCAAGCCGTATTATTTTGATCTAATTCGATTTTATGAAATAAAATTGAAGAATTATGCAAGGGCACTAGCGCCCTGAAGCATAATTCAGATTTTATGAATAAAATCGAATTATATATAATACTGAATTCTCCCAACCTTAACGACGAGGTTAAAAATGGTAACCGAAGTATAATACTGCCCGCCCAACCCACCCTGTATGAACAGTTTATTATAAAGATTTGGTTCTATTCCAGGTCGTGGCCCTAACCATCGTGGCCGTCGCGGTAGAGGAAGATTTTTTTTCAAATGATCGACTTTAGTAAGATACATCTTTGGTGAAAGTTTGAAGACTATTGGATAAACCATTATTGAGAAATTCAATTTTTAGTTTTGATGACGTCTTCGATTATTACGTAATAATCAGTTTTTGCGGTTTTTCGCGAAAATCAGTGAAAAAACAATTAGGTTACACATCCGGCTAGAAACTACATCATAGTACCCTTCATGTTCAGTCATTTGTTTGGTCATTTTCTGTCGACTGTCTAAAAATTATGGTGATTTCAAGACATGCCATAACTTACCCGAGTACTCTCTTTTTTCCAAAATATGGTTTAAACATCACATGATTCCTATCCTTTGATCAATTCCAATCTGCTCAAAATTACACCTCATAATAAACGGTTTGCGCCGACGGGAGAAATTTTCAATTTTCGACCCTCATAGCATTCGACTTCATTTTGAAGACTAGCAAGAAACTACCAGAATAAATTATGGAACGCCATAGCTGCCATAAGACCCTTTATGTAAGAGCTCTTTTATTATGACCTCTTTTTAAGACCTCTTTTAAAGATCTCTTTTATTATGAACTCTTTTTAAGACCTCTTTTGAAGACCTTTTTTATTATGAGCTCTTTTGAAGACCTCTTTTGAAGACCTGTTTTATTATGAGCTCTTTTAAAGACCTCTTTTGAAGACCTCTTTTTATGAGCTCTTTTGAAGACCTCTTTTGAAGACCTCTTTTTAAGACCTCTTTTATTATGGCTTCTTTTCAAGACCTCTTTTGAAGATCTGTTCTATTATGACCTCTTTTTAAGACCTCTTTTTGGACCTACCCGGAGGTACTGATGTTCGTTCGTTCGTTAGTTACCAACCTTTCTCGAGATTGGCTCATTAGTTTTTCCAGATTTTTGGCACAAAGATGCAAAATGGTAATGCCCTAAATGTGACGGAGCTCAATTTTCGAAAAAAATTCATTTCCGGCCGAAAATGCCGGAAATATGCCGGAAAAACCGGTTTCTTGACACTTTCTTGAGATTTCATCATTATTTTTTTCTGATTTTTTTGCACAAAGACGCGTAATAGTAGGCAATTCAGTCACGTGACTAAAAGTTGTCCCGAACATTTAGCGGGTAAGCGTTTTTTATAAAGACGGGGTTTTGGATTTTTTCATACATTTTTGATTCATTCTTCTATCAAAATATGGCAGGGGTTTTTACATGCCTTTCATAAAACAAATGATTGTGTGTAAAGCTCAGATGACTGCTGAGTTTTTCTCGTGTGTGCTGAATTTATTGTTTTCCCCAGTAAAGTTCTACAGAGCAATGAAAATCTTTTTTAATCATAACTTTTTGTTAACTCAATTTTTAAATATAGCACACCCTAAATATTATAGAGAAAAAAATTAACTTTCCAATAACTATAAACACTTTATATCCAGTGTATTAGATAGAGATCATGCCAAAATTCAATATTGTGATTTTCAAATTACCCCGGTCCCGAAATCACTTTCGATTTTTCACGGGTTTTTTGAGATTCCGGATCAAGAAGCAAGAGAAGAAATAGGGAAGGGTAGGGTAGAGAAAGAAGCTGAAACACATGGAAATCCATTCCTTTTTTAATGAATAGAAAAGAAGAAGGTAAGCATAAATTTCTTCATGATTTCTTTTATATTGTCTAGATTTTAATGATAAAAACTTAAAAAAGCTTGCACTCTTCTTTGTGCCCCATTTTTAGCCTTGATGCCTGATGGTTAAAAAACAGCTGAAGTTTATTTTTGTATTCCCTTTTCCTCTTGTTCAGTTTAGTCTTTTTGAGTTTAAAACTCCTCATAGACATAAGAGGGGGTTTTCAGGGGTCTTAAATACCACCAGACCGACAAAATTTTGGGTCAAATACCGTAATACCGTCGGTGAAGGAAGCCTAATACCGATACCGATATTATATTTATGTTGTTTTTTTCGAAAATAATGAATTTTCAGTTATCCAATCTATTGTGTAGTAACAAATTAGAAACTGTACAAACAAGTCTTGTACCCTCAATTCAGGTATTCACGCACAAATTTTTACTAATTCACGTATTCACGCGCGAAAAAAAACATTTTCACGTTCACGCACCAATTTTGCTTTCACATCTTTGGTTAAACGATTGTGACCTTATTGGGCTAAATTTAACCTTTTTATGGTCTCTTTTAACCTCTCTCCTATTCTTATACCAAACATTTTCACCAATATATAAAGTTTTTTGCTAGTTTTGTGACCTTATTCTCGATATCGTCGACTTTTTACGGCCTCTTTTACAGCAATATTTTACTTGCTCGTTACGGGAAGCAAATGCAAAGTTAGGCCTTTCCCCCAATAATTTCTTCCTCGCAGACCCGTAAGATGTCTTTTATATTGAGAATTAATTTAAAATTTAAAAATATGCATCATGCTGTGAATCATTTTTTAATCGTTCGATGCTGCACAAGATGTTTTTATAACTACCTACTTCTACTAATTATTGAAGGAGTAAATACCACTTTTACAGTCTCTAAGTTACTGCAGTATCAGTGTATTGTATTGTACTCTAAGGTCCCGAATAGTAGGAGGGTCTGAATAAAAGGGAGGGGTCCGAAATTTTTGCAAAATATAATAAACGGGGGGGGCGTCTATTCGGGACCTTAGAGTAGTAACAATATAAGTGAATACGGATAGACGACAATATCATGTAGTGCTGACGGAGAAAAGTTTATCTAGAATCATTCGTTGGATGCAGTTTTTGCATCACAAAAGTTGCCATTAAAAAAATGCGCCCGCAGAAAAAAACGAAAATATTTGTTTAGATATGGTAAACTTTTGTTTATTTTGATTAACCTCACGATGACAATAAGTCAATAGGACATCCAAGATTGTGCGAGCGAAGCGAGCAGGAAAATTTTAATGGTTAAAATAGTGGAATAGACTTATCGTTTTTGAAAACTTTTCTGCACGAAACTCATGAAGAAACTAAAAGGTTCATACCGAAATACCGTTTTTTATTGATAAAAATATCGAAATACCGACAAAAAAACAGGCAATTTACCGATACCGGTAGAAAATGAAATGCCGTAATCCCGTCGTTTTTTTCTCGTAATACCGATTTACCAGGGGTAAAAAGGCCCAATACCGTCATACCGTAAAAGTAAATACCCCCCACATAAGAGTAGATATAATTTGAATTATTTTACCTTCTGCTAACTATCTCTGTGTATCTTTTCATACGTTCCAGCCTGGAAATTGCGACTTGTGCGCCGGATATCTCCGGCATAGATTTGAGGTTTGAGATCTGCTACCATAAACTTTTTCCAATTAGGTTGGTGCAGCTCCGGCGTAACATTTCCGTCCTTTCCAGAGTGGCACACGTTTCCTGTGTACCTTTGCATACGTTCCCTGTGTACCTTTTTGTACGTTCCCTTTGTACCTTTTCATACGTTCCCTGTGTACCTTTTCATAAGTTCCTCGTGTACCTTTTAGTGTGTTCCCCATGTTGTATCTTTTCATACGTTCCTTGTGTAACTTTTTGTACTTTCACTGTGTACCTTTTCATACGTTCCCTGTGTACCTTTTTGTATGTTCCCCGTGTAACTTATTGTACGTTCCCCTTGTACCTTATTGTATGCTCCTGGGTACTTTATTTATTGTACGTTCCCCGTGTTCCTTACAGTTTTTGTTTGTTCCCCATGTACTTTACGTATGCACCTGTGTACCTTTTGTAGGCTCCTTGTAGTCCTTTTTGTACGTTCCTGTAAACTTCTTTAATGGCTCAGTATATATGCATGGCAAACATAGCCCTAACCGTCAAGCAGAGTCTCACCCTTAAAGTATTTTCTTCTCCAGAGATTTCAACAAATAACCACTTATCTGACATTGATTCATTTAAAGAGATTATTTCCAATTACAGTATGAAATATTGAAAAAAAAATTTCTTACACATTCAGGTGGTAGGATTTCAAATTCCGAAATTCAACAAAGTTTAATGACCTCTAAAGCTGACAATGCAATGTAACTTGCTGAAAATGATGTAATAATGATAATGTGGCACATAATGAGAATACAAACAAAGACAAACATTCTTGCAACAATTGAACCAAGGAACTCTATTGTTCCAAGGTGTGATTTAATGATCAATGATACAAGTGTCATGGAGCTTAGTTTATCCTGGTTTATCAAGACACAAATTTCACAAAAAAGATGGCTTGAAAGTGTTGTAAATATTTCGCAATAACTAAATGTGACAATTTCAAGGTTGACAATTTGGTATATAATCATAAATACTAATAACGTAGTGGTCTAAAAAAACGGCTATTCTTTTTTAGAATCAACTTTTCAAGCTTTCCCTCACACTCTCCAAGCGTGGTTAGCTCAAGCGGTTGGAGCGTCTGTCTCATAAGCATGGATTTCCAAGTTCGATCTCGCTGGGTGACAAATTTTCCAATTCTTAATTTTGTTTTTGTGCTCATCACTTTAATTTTGAATCACATTACATGGGAGTGAAGAAATATCGACGCGTTATGTAATGTTAATTGCTATTAGTAATTACGCGTTCAATTCGAATCTATGATCTGTTCCCTCTTAGTGAGGAGTTTAAAACCCTTATTTTATAAGCATTGAATACTGAAATTCAAATGACGACCACGCAAGAAAGATAAGCAAACGATTGGATCAAGTGTCAAACATTTTGACCCGGAAAACAATTATCATTCTGTCTTTAAAGTATAAAACGAGAATGATTCTGAAAGAAGTTATTTGAAGATTCTCTTACAAAGAATCGCTCGCTCACTCGCTGGCTGAAAGTGAAAGTGAAAGTAGTGAAACTGAAACTGAAACTGTCAGTCACCAAACGCAGGCGCAGAACGCCTATACCCGTTCTTCTATATCTCAGCCTTGAATAATCGCTTGTGGTAAAAAAAAGATTGAAGAAAAAAAAACTTAAAAAAGTTCTTATTAAGTGATGCTACCATAGCTTATCTAAACCTTACACAGAGAGCGGAGGTAATATATGCTAGTTAGTTGTTTGATTGACCTTCATTATAATAGAAAGAGAATTTAAAAAAAAAGAAATTCGACACCCAGCGGGATCGACCTCGGAAACCCATGCTTATGAGACAGACGCTCCAACCGCTTGAGCTAACCACGCTTGGAGAGTGTGAGGGAAAGCTTGAAGTTATGAGAAAGAAAAAGGAAAGAAAGTATCCAAACAAAAGGATCAGTCACGCCGACATTCCTTTCCACACGTCAGCAATCTTATAAAAACTAGATTGTAAGGTTGATTCTAAAAAAGAATAGCCGTTTTTTTAGACCACTACGTTTAATGTAACAGATGTTATACACTGGAAATATAAATCTCTAAAGGAGGAGATCCATTTAAGCAACCTTTTATTTTGTGTATATTATTGTGTATAAAATATTGATGACAAGTAAGTTTTTCAATGAAACTAAGGTGTACAGACTATTTCTATGTCTCCCAAATTCATTGCCATATTTCCATATTCCCTTAGACAGTCTCAAGATGTTTTGGCACTTTCTTACTCAGGTGAGTCTTAGAATAATATCAACTTGTGAATCTAAGATTTTATTACCTTGATATGAAGCTAAAAACCAATATTAGTTAAAATACATTTATTTTTGCGTTAAAATGATTATAAGTTGCATGCAAATTCTTTGCAAGTTTTTACTAGACTTATATCATCTGTTAACATGTCTAATTTAAATTGTTATTCATTACAAAAATAAAATCGACTGTGTCATTTTCAGTAAAACATTGTGTTTCATTTGATTTTTTAGATAGTAAAATTGCTTAAAATTTCTATGTCTCCCAAATTCATTGCCATATTTCCATATTGGTCCATTAGACAGTCTCAAGATATTTTGGCACTTTCTTACTCAGATGAGTCTTAGAATAATATCAACTTGTGAATCTAAGATTTTATTACCTTGATATGAAGCTAAAAACCAATATTAGTTAAAATACATTTATTTTTGTGTTAAAATGATTATAATTTGCATGCAAATTCTTTGCAAGTTTTTACTAGACTTATATCATCTGTTAACATGTCTAATTTAAATTGTTATCCGTTACAAGAATAAAATCGACTGTGGCATTTTCAGTAAAACATTGTGTTTCATTTGATTTTTTAGATAGAAGATGGAATGTGGAAATGTTTTCACGAAAGGTGAGTTCTAAACAGAATTTTGAAGACCCTTTATTTGATGAGAATTACAAAAAAACAATTTTTTTGATAGTTTTCAAAATTTTAGTGTGATTTTCTAATATCATCCAATTTTAAATTTCTGTTGCCTTGGACGAATTTTTCCTTACCATAATACTTTCAGTACACTAGCCTTTCAATCAATTTGAATCCATAGTTATTGGGAAGAACTAGTTTATGACATCGTCAGAAATTTTGTGACATCATTGAATCTAAGATCATCAAATCTGTAGATTGGAACCACTTAAGGTGATAAAAATTGCCAAAAAGTCTAAATTTTGAATTTTTTTTGCTGATATCATCAATTTTTTCAAACTCTTGTTTACCACAATACCTTTCAGTGTGCAAAGTTTTAGCTTTGGAATTAAAGTATTTCAAGAGTTATTGCAAAAAAATGGATTTATGACGTCATCTTTCATTTATGACCTCATCGAATCTAAAATCTTCAATATTTGTTGACTGAAACCACTCTAGGCAATAAAATTTGCCACACAGAATTGTATTCAGATTAAGAAAATTTATAAATAAAAAATTCCGACTTTTTCTGCTGACGTCAGCAGGAATAGGCAAAAAACGAATTTTTGCAATAAAATGCTGACGTCATCAATTTTTTCAAAAAATTTTTTTTCAAACTCTACTTTACCACAATACCTTTCAGTGTGCAAAATTTTAGCAAAAAGTATATCAAGAGTTATTGCAAAAAACTATTTTATGACGTCATCAGATGTCCTAAAATTGAAGTTTTTTAATTTTGGGCCAAAATTTTGAAAAATTGTAAATTTTTACATTCAGTATCACGAAACACCATTTTCAGCACCGAAATGAATCAAAATGGACATTCAATATCGAAATCCTGAATTTTAATTGCGATTTTTTTTACTTTTTACCCCCGGATTTTTTCGTTTTTACGTTACCTCCCTGTATAAAAATGGTATTAATTCTGTGAAAAAGTAAAATTTTATGAAAAATTTTTTTTTCAACCTGTAGTATGATGATCAAACGTCAACTGAAAGAAAAAAATTGAAAAGGTGTTCACCAAAACTTGGGTTATAGCCAAAACTTGCTCACAAAGTTTTTTTGACTAAAAAATGCCTGTTTTTTGCTCACTTTTAACAATGCTCTTGCAGTAAAAATCCGCTAATTTTTGCTCCAATTAGCTTAAATTAGAAAAAATCCAGTAATTATTTTTCTATAAATGCTACAGAGGTCAGTGACCCCTCGTTGAAACAAGAAAAGATAGAGCTTTCTCTAGTTAAAAGTTCGAAAATCGGCCTAAAGTGCCTAGTAATAGCAATGCCCAAAACACGGTCGAGTCTGATTTTTGAGAAAAATTCTTTTCCGGCCGAAAATGCCGGAAATATGCCAGAAAAACCGTTTTTTTGGCATTTTCTCAAGATTTCATCATTAGTTTTTTCTGATTTTATGCACAAAGATCCGTATTAGCAATAACCAAAACTTGGCCGAGTCCTATTTTTGAGAACAAATCTTTTCCAGTCGAAAATGCCGGGAATATGCCGGAAATCGCCGTTTTTGCAGATTTTCATCGGACTTTCTCCTTATATTTCGTTGTTTTTTCTCACAAAAACATTATTAATAGCAATGCCCACCATGAAGCATGGTTCAATCGTCAATACAACTGAGTTTTGAAGCCGGAACTTTCTAAAAATAGCCTTAGCAGCCCATTTTCGCCGGAAAAACAGTATTTCTTGATTTTCTCGAGCTGTACTTTATATTTTTTCATTAAATTTTGCACACTGGTGCAAAATGTCAATACCTGAAATGTGACGGAGCCCACTTTTCGGAAATATGCAGGAAAAACCGGTTTTTTTGGCATTTTCTCTAGATTTCATCATTAGTTTTTCCTGATTTTTTATAGAAAGATGCGTCTTAGCAATGCCCAAAACATGGCCGAGTCTGATTTCTGAGCAAAATTTTTTTTCCGCCTGAAAATGCGGGAAATATACCGGAAGTCGCCATTTCTCCTTATTTGAAACGGACTTTTCCTAATATTTCGTTGTTTTTTCACACAAAAAGATTATTAATAACAATGCCCACTATCAAGGATGGTTCTATTGCTAATTAAACTGATTTTTGAAGCCGAAACTTGCTGGAATAGCTGACTTTCACCGGAAAAACGGTCGGGTGTCCGCCTCCCTGCTTATTAGATCGATCTAATGAATCAAGTAGAAGCCGAAGGCTAGAAGTCAATCTTATTGTTATCTGGCACCCAGATGGTCAAATTTTCATCCGACACGCTAAAGCTCTGAAGGTCGGGAAAATCTTCAACATCTGGAAGGTTTACATTACGGAATTTTGCGAGACCGCGTTTGAAAATTCATATGAAGCTTGGAAACGATCAATCGCCGCAAGCTAGCACCAGATGCAAAATCGGATGCTTCTCTGAAAAAAATAACAAATCTGGTGCAAGTCATGTAAACAAATATAAACAAACCCTAGTTTAGCTTAATTCATATATAATTGCAACTTAAAACATGAATTTCTTTCTAATTTCTACTTGCCTGGACACAGTGGGTAAAGATTACATGATGGACATGTTTGTACCGCTGCTAGGAGACTTTGACTGTTGTCAGTCGTCTGGCGGTCAAAAGCCAATTTGAGGGCAGTACAAGATTATACCAGCAAGAAAGTAACTGTAAAAGGTATAATAGACTTACCTAATATAGTTTCGTTAAGTTCTTTGATTTTGCCTTTGAGAAAATATCAGTAACCAGGTAACAAAAAGAAACAAAAACAATCTTCTTTTTTGTGTGTAAAAACACTCTTCTAAAGTTCTAAGTTGGTGCACATTACAGAAAATACACTACATATTAAAAGTAATGACAAAAAGGTATAAGAAATTCAAATTGCAAAAGAAATCCAGCAAAATTAACCAAAAACAACCAGTATCTATACATGAAAGTGCCTCCATCACTTCCCCTCCTTGAATTCGTAATTAGTTTATTATTGAGGCGCCAAAACTATAAAAAATTAGTTTTTGACTGCCGGCGCAGCACTCATTTTAGGGGCTTGTCGGGTTGAGCAGCAGTTTTCTCAAGCTATACGGGTAAGGACAGTTGAACCCGACTGAGGGTGCGGCACATCAAAGGCCGACTATCATTCCTCTCCGACTGGAAATTGGCCCGCTCCCTTTAGAGCTTTAGCGTGGGCGGCCACCAATCCGCCATCGGAATATCAGATAAATCTTATTGGTAAGTTGTGCGGCCTAGAGCGACCCACCTGGTTTCAGGGAATGCCGGATTGAAAGGAAAATTTACCGCCAAAATTTCGAAAAAGTATCACTCAAAAACAAAGAAATCGCTAAATTCAATCCGTCCTCAAAAATCCGGCCCATTTTTTAAGGCTTCACTTTTTCTTGCCTAAAAAAGGTTAAAGATTCTGCTCTAGCCCTTTGGGCTTTAAACTCAATGATTCGATCCCCCTTCAATTCAGCACAGAGAAGAGGAGAATTACAACAGTATTGTTTTTAAAAGATATTATTTATTTTCGCTTTGGTGCCCCATAGTATTTCGTGTGTTTGTTTGTGATTGAACATGTGACTCTTCTTGCTCCACAAATCTGTTCTATTACATTCCCGCCATTTTAAAGAACGGGGGTAATGTTTTGTAATAAAAATCAATGATTTCCATAATGACAGCGCGAGATAAAAAAACCCGGGCACTATATACGGCTTTTCATTGGTTAATTTTTATAGAAGAAATAGCTATAAGGGGGTACTGTTGATAGGAAAATTTGCAATTTTTCAGCTATATAATTGATAACAAACACCCAACGCGCGCTGCAAATGTGAATTTTTTTCTGACTTCACGTTTTAGAAAAATTATTTCCAAAGTTTTTCGAAGAAGAAGAAAGTAGTGGCTGTACCAGTCTTGGTTGTAATTTTACATGTGTTTATGTAAGATGGATGATTCTTGATATCTTTAAATACTTGTGAAAACATGCCTTTGGAGAATGAATATCTATCTTAACAATGTTCTGAAGTAAAAAGCTAAGTGCAAATTTCTTATCACACACAGACGACATGATTTTTATCAATTTTGAGTTCTTTACTTAGTGATGTGATGTGTGTGCTCGTAAGTATTAAATGTTTGGTTTAGAGAGGAGTCTTCAGACCCGGGGCCGGGGGTGGGTACTAGGGTAAAATGGGTTGCGGGAATGCGCCGCTGGTCAGGGTACCTAACTCAACGAGTCCCAAGTAGGGTTGCAAAAACACCCAAATAGAAAAATCAGTCATTCCCTCGTAGGGTGTAATTTTTGGGAAATTTGGGCCCATTAATTCAGGGTCACTTTTTTAAAATATAATAGTCCCACGTAGGGTCCATTTTCAAACCTTAGCGGAGCACTCTCGTCGGTAGGCAAGGGTAGTACCCCCTGGGTCCTCAAGTTACAATTTCTAGTCTGACATTAAATAAGCTTGATTGAAAACACAATTGGTGTTTAGAATTTATACAGAAATATAATTAATATAACTCGATACTTATCATCAATAATGTTCATTGCCAGGCGATGCCAATCAGGGTCGATTGAATTCTATTCTCAATTGAGGCCTGACTAATCGAATTGTTCAAACAAAATTTTTAATCGATTTATTAAAATTCTATTAAGTTTGGTCATTGAAACTAATCGAACACTCAAAATTTTAGCGGAACCAGGGGTTCGATTAGTTACGTGAGTATAAGTGTCGAGTATAAAACATTGCTCAATTCCTAGCTGTCAAGGTGATTGGCAATGCAATTCAAATCAATCAAAGATTGAAATAATGTAAATTGGATTGTTACAATATTGCAGTTGAATTTTCAAAAGAATACTTGGACATTTGAGCTCAAAAAACTTATATGATTTTACTAGATATTAATCGTTTTACAGACATCTAAAAAAAAATTCAACATAATGGCTTCTTTCATCAACAGGTAAGCATTTGATTTCGAGAATTCTATTTAATGAACTCAAAAATAAATACTGATCAGGTAGTAAAATTTTTCATCAACAAAACACAAGTTTTTAAATTGGTTAAAGTTTAATAACAGTCATGCATTGTTTCATGATATACCAGGATATACCATGGCCAAGCTATTCACTAAAAATTGTTTGTTCTCATCTACAGGATCACCGACAAAGCGTATGAAGCGTATGAGTAACACTATTACTGGTTTTGTTGACAACTGTGCAAACGAAGTTATTAAATCTCCATCCAAGTTTAACAGAAACAAAACCACAAATTGGTTTGATTTTTGTCTTATAACGTCTGCAAAGCGTTATCGCTGTGTTTCTTATTACCTCCATAATCATCAAACAATTCATTCTGTAACCGGTAAAAGTGAAGGCATAGAGTTGGGAAATGTAAGATTTGAAAATAATGAATACATTCTTGACATAAAACTGAAATAAATATGTCGCCCCACATGTAATATTGAAAATGAGTTGGGAGAAATGAAAGTAATCACAAACAATGACCTTGAAATGACTTTAAACTTTGACAATAACCTTTTTTTTAAATCTGAATTTGGGATTTCGATTGAAGCATTTACTCGTGATATGTACAAAAAGTTGATGTCATCAAAGTATTATTGTTGAAGATGGTTTCATTTTGTCAATCTCCACATCCAAAACATTAGATGACAATATTAAAACTGATTAAGCTACGTTATACTTGTATACTTACATATTACAGAAGCAACTGTTTATATTGTCTTTTGTTAAAAGTAATTTTTATCTTACTTGGGATACATTGTTTATACTTTGCTTTCAGTAGCACTACCCGTTTATATTACTACAGACCTTTTTCATTTATAGTTTGATTGTTTTTCATACATAAGAGATTTTTGTCAAATAATAATACACCATTTTCAAATGTGGCTATGTAAATCATGACTGTATTACTCAAATACTTTCCTCTTTAATTCAAACACAAATGTAAATAAAATGATAATGGTGCCTTCTTTCCTAGAAAATTAGCTAACCTAGATTAACACCAAAATATTGCCATTATTTAAACCTTATGTGATTGGACAAAACAAAATAGTGTTAACATTTAGATATCTATTATTTTGTTATATTTTGTTTTTAACCTTTGAAATTGATGCTTATTTACATCAACCATTTTATTTGTGCCTTGCTTGTGGAAAATTTTTGAAGCTTTTTAGAACCATTTATTAGGAGTACCAATTTTCCTCTAATAAGCTCTAATATTTATAATTTTAAATGCGGGGCTTATTACCTTCTAGCCCTAATGGGACCACTCAAATAGTACGTAGACTCAAAATCAGTTAAAATTGACCACCCCCTCCCGCTTGAACGCTCGTAGGCTTTGACATTGCCAGCCCCTTTGCGTACGTACGCTTTTGAAATGACCCCCCCCATCCTCCAAAAACAAGGGTATTAAAAGGTCTATACAAAGGTAAATTAGGGAATCTAGAGAAATATTAAAGCAAGTCCAAAATCTGTTTCTTTTTGTTGGTGATTTTGTTGTCAATGTGTATGTACCTTTCTGCCTTTCCCCTCTTCCTCTTACGCTTTCCTATGTTTTTGATAGTACCCCCTCCCCTCAGAGCGTGCATACTTTATGAATGATCTCTATATAGAATTTCAGATTTTATGTACGGCGCTTAAAAAGAGAAAATACATGTGCACATTCTTAGGGTTCTGAAATCTTTTATGTGATGTGATGAAACATATTCTTTTTAAGCATAATAAATTTTTTGAAAGCAAAATAAAAGGATTTCATCTAAGGCCAAAACCTTTTTACATCAATTAAAAGATGTCGAGGACTTAATTTGCCCCTTACTGCAATTTTGTTTGTTTATTTGTAAATTTCTGTTTTAAAATTTATATTTTAAAAGGGTTGGTGTAATTTAAGATGCACGATTCGCGATCCATGCATAATTATACTAATTATGATAAAATATCTAAGCAATTTACATACTTTCATTCGCTGAAACTCATAATTTAAAAACATAATTTATGTAAGATTAAACAAATTATATTTAAAAAAGCTTTCAGTGCGTTTTCATAGATTAAAAGAAAGTGAAAGCCACGTGCATTCACCTCTTGTACTCTCTCTCTCTTTTTCATGACTTGAATCAATATAGGGGAATTGTTTACCGAAAGAAAGTTCTTTCTCATAATAGAGCATCCGTTTTTTGCTTCGTACATTACGGTCCGCAAAACATATTGTTCTCCAATATATTCTTTTATTTGCTTTAAGAAAGAAATTCCTATATTGTTAAAATAGTTGACATCTGACCTTCGAGGGATCAACATCTCTCTAAGTTCAGATTTCAATTCTTGTGCGGACAATCGTTAGTGCGGACAAACGTTTGTTGCGGACAAAGGTTTATTGCGGACAATCGAACATTGCGGACAAACGTCATTTATACGGTTTCGGTCTCTGTTCAACAGCATAAAACCGAACATCTCATTTTACAATAAAATAATATATTTTACCAACGCGTTGATCACTTCAGTGTGAAAGCGGAATCATATACTAAGAGGGGCCTTGGCCCCAAAGTACATTGGGCCCAGTGTACTTTGTTGTCATGTCAACTAGTAGAAAAAGAGATCCTCCTTCCCCACTAGAAGATATTTCAAGAAACATTAATGAACTTAAGGATGATTTTACTGGAAGAAAAAAAAAGAAAGTCCATTTTCTTGAACAAGTATCTACTTCTTCTCCAAAAAAAAGTGTGCAGCCTGAATCTGAACCTGTTTTTAATAAAGAAGGTATAGAAATGGTAACTGGCTTTGAATCTAGTAGTTCTTCATCTCGACCTTGGTCAAATTCTGTTGTAGGTGGTGGTCCTACATTTGATTCTTCTAATAAAAAAAAAAAAAAAATTAAAATAATTTTACATGAACATTCTTTTGAAAAACCTTATGACATTGAAACTATGAACTCTCATATAAATAACTTTAAACTGCTTTCTGCCAAAGAAGCTCATACAAAACCCTCTGTATAGACGTCAAATAAAATCTGTACGGTTGTGCTCTTGACAATGCAACAAAATGGCGAAAACTTCTGGAAATCTTAACACGGAAATTTCATCAAAATATGGATCGTGCACCCCAAATAAATGCTTTATAAATGAAATAACACGGGATAACGATGTCTTGCAGTGTAGGAAGTGCCAAAGATTCGTTCACTATGCCTGTTCGGAGCTTCCAGCCTACCAAGTACAGATTTGCTTTCAGTACAAAGCAAGGAGATTCGAATGTGCGAAATGCATCACAGTCACGCCAATATTATTAGAGAAGATCAAAACAAGTAAACAAAGAACGACCAACAACAAGGCAACAAATACTGAAGGTAAAGAGAAAAATCAAGATGAGCAATGTGTTTTCGCTAGACTGGATAGACTGGAGAAGAAGATCGACGATCTTGTAAACAAAGACGACGTCGTTAAAGGATCCAAACAACAACAGACATACGCTAGCAACGCTAAAGATGAGCTAAAGAAGAAAGACCACGATATAGAATCAAAGCAACAACAGACATACGCTAGCATTACTAAAGATGAGCTAAAGAAACAAGAGGTAGCGATCAAGAATTTCATCAAAGAAGAGAAAGAAGAAGAACGATGGTTAAACTTAACAAAGTACAATATCATTGTTCACAACCTCGGAGAGAACAAACATGAAGACCTAGAAGAACAGCGTGTAGGTGATAAGGATTATGTTGAAGAAGTTGTACAAAACCAAATGGGATTAAAGGTAAACATCGTCAACGCAGAAAGAATAGGAGCTCGGAAGGACGAAATGTTCAAAACAAAAAGATGGCAACCCTTGAAAGTCGTGCTAAAGAACGAAGAAGAGAAACGTCATATTCTGGCATCAGTCCACAAATTAGAGAAAGACGAATTTAGAGTATCCGACGATTTTTCGAAGAAAGAACGCGAAACCATCAAAGAGTGGCATAGGAAGGCAAAGGAGAAAACAGAATTACAAAAGAATGGCACCTGGATATATAAGGTTAGAGGAAGTCCTCGGACAAAACTCTACTTTAAGAAGATCTGTAACAAACCCGTTACTGAAAAATGAAATATTGTAAAGACGACTGGTTAAGAGGCCCACCGTGCGCCTACAACTGTAAAATTGTAAAATGTTAAGCATGATTATTTCATAGAGGTCGATAGACCTGAGAAATATATTACTGTAAATTGATTTGTGAAATAGAAATAGCTGATATTGATAAACTCATTGATAAAGATAATTGGGCTGAGAAAATAACAAAGTTGCAAATTGATGAAAGATCAAGACTTCTAGACAGTTACTGTGTAAATAAAACTACCAAAGACTCTAATATTCCACCTATTTCTCTGGAAAAAGTATATGAAAATCTTGAGTATCATGGAGTTCCAAGGGACTTTAACCTAAGGAAGGAAGGAAATCTAGTAATTTTTGAAGTTGTCAAAGGTGATATATCTGAAGAATTCTCTTTTAATAATCTTATTAGAAAACACCATGTTAGATTATATGATCCTGTAGATAATCAATGCAAGAAATGCTTTAAGTTTGGTCATGTCTTTTCTGCTTGCAAATCCAAAAACCAGTTGTGTAGTTGGTGTGGAAAAGAAAATTGTTCGAGGAAATGCTCTGCTAAAACTTGTGTGAATTGTGGAAAAGGTCATTCTGCTTTCTACAAAGGTTGTGAAGTTTACAAAAAACTCTCTGATAAAGCCTCCATTACCAGAAATGATAGACAAAAAATCCAAAAGATCAATACTATCTCTCAATCTGTTTCTGAAGTTAGAAACACCTGTCAGACTTTTGAAAAATCATATGCTCAAGTTGTTGAGTTTGAGAAAAAATCTGTCTCTTTGGAATCTAAAGTTGATCATTGTCTCCTTTGTTAATAAGGTTGAAAATAATTTATCTGAAATAAACTCTAATCTTTGTAAGATTATAGAAAACAGCAAAAAATTAAACAATAGAATTGGGAATTTGGAAAAATCTCTGAAAAAAGAAATCTATACTCTTCATCCAAGAATTGTTTCTCTAGAATCCTCTGTAAATGTTATTAAAGAATCCTTTTATCACAGAATTATCTGAAGAACTATCTTCTGAATTAGCTTCCTTCTCAAAAAATCATGTCAGCAATACCTCACTCATTTTAATTCTATTTGAGTGCCTCTATGCAATGGAACAAGGACATATGTCAGACTTTACGAGTATCTGTTTCCATCTTCTCAGTATCTCTCCTAGACACTTAGGACCTCTTGATAAACCAGGGTTTACCAATAAGTTTACTGATCTTCAAAATACTTCTTTATTATGTTCTCAAAACCCACCTGATAATAATACCTCCCTACCATGACTCTCAAAATTCTGCAATTAAATCTTAATGGGTATAAATCCAAAAAACAAGACCTCTTAATTCTATGGAGGGGGTACAGCAATCCTAATCAGAGATGACATAGTAACTGATTTTATTAGAAAATATCAAATTGGGAAACATGAAATTATCTCTATCACCATCTTTCCTGACTCCAGAGATATGAAACGATCTTTCAATCTTTTCTGTTGCTATTTTCCACCTTCTTTTACTGTAGATCTAGACTTAGTTAAACTTCTTTTTCCACTTAATTCAATCATTGTTGGTGACCTTAATACCAAACATTCTTCTTGGGGTAGATATGACGGTATGACGGTATTGGGCCTTTTTACCCCCGGTAAATCGGTATTACGAGAAAAAAACGACGGGATTACGGTATTTCATTTTCTACCGGTATCGGTAAATTGCCTGTTTTTTTGTCGGTATTTCGATATTTTTATCAATAAAAAACGGTATTTCGGCATAAAACTATTTACCTTTTAGTTTCTTCATGAGTTTCATGCAGAAAATTTTTCAAAAAAGATAAGTCTATTCCACTATTTTAACCAGTAAAATTTTCTTGCTCGCTTTGCTCGCACAATTTTGGATGTCCTATTGACTTATTGTCATGGTGAGGTTATTATTCAAAATAAGCAAAACTTTATGATATCTAAACAAATATTTTCGTTATCTTTCTGCGGGCGCATTTTTTTAATGACAATTTTTGTGATGCAAATACTGCCACATCCAACGTTTGAGTCTAGATAAAATTTTCTCCGTCAGCACTAAATGATATGGTCGTCTCTCCGTATTCACTTATATTGCTACTACAATACAATATACTGATACTGAAGTAACTTAGAGACAGTAAAAGCGGTAATTTCTCCTTCAATAATTAGTAAAAGTAAGTAGTTCTAAAAACATCTTGTGCAGCATCGAACGATTAAAAAATAATTCACATCATGATGCACATGATGCGTTTTCAGGCAATCTAGGCATTCTAAATTTTAAATTTTTTCTTGGGCAAAACTATTGGAACGCCGCACTGGGTACGGCAGGTACGTCGCTCACCGTACCATATTTTTGCCAACAAATGGTCAGTGTTAAAAAAAATCAAAAATTGTGTGACCAAACAAGGCATACTTGGCTAACAATAGCGTATCAAGGCCATTTTTCAATAACAACGGAGAGCGAAAATTGTCGAAAAATTTTCGCGCTCGCTTCGCTCGCCTTCTTTTTTTCCATTTATTTTCTTTCCTCCGATAGGGAGGGAGGTTAAACTTTTGAATTCGCATCCTCTAGTTGCACCACAGCACCACCTCTATGAAGCCTGTATTGAAGTCTACGGCTTCTCAGACCATGATTGGCCCAAACCTCGATTTTAAATTAATTCTCAATTTAAAAGACATCTTACGGGTCTGCGAGGAAGAAATTATTGGGGAAAAGGCTTAATTTTGCATTTGCCTCCCGTAACTAGCAAGTAACTTTGGTGCGGCAGACCTAAAATATTCCTTTATGAAAGCTCGAAAAGAGGCCTTAAAAAGTCGACGATGTCGAGAATAAGGTCACAAAACTAGCAAAAAACGTATATAGACGAAAACGTTTGGTATATAAATAGGTCAATCTGTTTAAAAGAGACCATAAAAAGGTTAAATTTAGCCCAATAAGGTCACAATCGTTTAACCAAAGATGTCAAAGCAAAATTGGTGCGTGAACGTGAAAATGGTTTTTTCACGCATGAATACAGTTGACGCTCTCTAATTCGATTTTCAAGGGGAAAAACCGAATTCATCGAATATGGGAGCGTATCGAATAGTAGGAAGTCTCCCTTATCCGATAAACACGAGGTAAATATCGAATTATAGAGCTGAGAAAGAAAAATATAAGCGAGACTCGATTGGTTTGAACGCGAATCAGGACAAATGTCTAAGTTCTTGCTGAAAACCTAAGTTCTTCGGAAGAAAACTTTCGATATTTGCCTGTTTTGAAAAGTTTTGAGGAATCGAATTTCGAAATTATAATTCAAACGCAAAAAAATCGAAAATTTGAATTTCGAACTCCGTCCTAAAGGCCTTTTTAAACGCTAGAAATCGAATAAGAGAGCGAAAAACCTTCAAGGGACTTCAAATTTTCATCGAAAACGGGAGCTTATCGAATAATAGAATGTCGAATAGTAGAGCGTAGTTTATGAGAGTTTCTTAAGGAAATTTGACGGTGACTTTCAATTTGATCGAAAACGGGAGCTTATCGAATAGTAGAACGTCGAATTAGAGAGCTTCCACTGTACGTGAATTGGCAAAAATTTGTGCGTGAATTGAGGGTTGACTGGGGGGGCTCATAAAGTACAAGACTTGTTTGTACAGTTTCTAATTTGTTACTACACAATAGATTTGATAACTGAAAATTCATTATTTTCGAAGAAAAAAAACAAATATAATATCGGTATTAGGCTTCCTTCACCGACGGTATTACGGTATTTGACCCAAAATTTTGTCGGTATGACGGTATTTAAAACCCCTGAAACCCCCCCCCCCCCCACAAGGGGCTTAGACTTTAGAGAACTTTTTGACAATAATCATCTGGAAACATACAATATGCCACCGAACTATAAAAACAAAAAAGGGGAATACAAGGAGGTCATCCAACAAATTGTCACTTCCCAAGATAGATTTTTCCAAATAGAACACATTCCATCTCTTCCAAACATGGGTTCTGATCATCTCCCAGTTACTTTCTCTGTTTTCGATCCTTTAGCTTCTTGTAAAAAGACTAAATATATTAAACTTTATCACAAACTTAATCTCAATTCTGTTTCAAACATTCTTAATAATTTCTCTAATGGAAAAGTCTTTGGTGTACAGCAAGTAGAAGACAAAACATCTAATTTAATCTCCTTGCTTAAAGCAATTGAATCCATAGTTACTAGAAAACTAATCACCACCAATAACCAAGGTTTATCTATTAAAGCAAGAAAGAAGAAAAGTCATAAATCTTTTGAGAAAAAACTAAAATTCTGTATTTTCAAGAATAAAAAAGAATAGTTTGAAAATAAGATCATTCTTGATAAAAGGTTCAGCACCATAAAGAAATAAGATTAACCAAAAAACTACTTTTAAGAAAGCCTGGAAACTAATAAAAATAATTCTAGATGGAGAGAGCAGTAACAGTAAATTTAAAACTCCAAAAAAATTCAAAAAAGATGATGGGACTTTAGTTAAAGACAACCAAGAGATCGCTAATGCATTTTGTGATAGTCAAAAGACTTTTTTCCAAACCAAATGAATCAAAAGATAATAGACATAAATATCTTGTAGACCATTGGTTTAAGAATTCTCACTTCCATCTTAGAGAATATAATTCTATCTATTATCGCTTTTCTTCTAATCTAACTAGATATGTTGTTTACCATCCAATTCTGTTATCTGAAGTCACTGGTGTTTTAAAAGGCCTCAAGCCCAATAAAGCACCAGGTGACGATGGCGTCAAAAACAAACTTCTACATACCATGTATATTATCGAATTGCACCTTGTTTTACTTCTCTCTTTAATGATTGGCTAAACAACTCTGTCTTTCCTTCACAATTAAAAACTGCCAAGATCCAAATGATTCCTAAAAAGATCAATACTACCAAGTTATCTGAACACAGGCCAATTAGTCTTCTTCTAACCATTGGCAAGATCTTTGAAAAAATTCTGGCAGATCGCATATAAAAATGGGCTGAAGAAAATAACATCTTAAACAACGAGCAATCTGGTTTTAGAAAGAACAGATCCACTTGAGATAATCTTTTTCAACTTTTAAACGATTATCAAGAAGCCAAAATCTCTGGAGAAAGAATGCATGCTGTTTTTGTTGATTTCGAAAAAGCTTTCGACAAAGTTAATCATAGTCTTTTACTTTACAAAAACTAAGCTCTTTTGGTTTACCAAAATACTTCCTTTATATATTACATAGTTATTTATCTGATCGTAAAGCTTTTATTCAATATCATGATTTTAAATCGTCCACCTTTGTGGACTATTCTTTTTTCTATCTTTGTGTCTGATGTACCAAAACCTCCTAATAGTAAAACTAAATTATCTCAGTTTGCTGACAACCTAGGGTCATGGGAAAGATATAAAAGACTGGTTTGAAAAATGGGGTTTGGTAGTGAACTTCGAGAAAACAAAACATATTAACTTTGGTCAAAGCAAGATTTCCATCTGGGTTAGGAACACTAGACTAAAAAAGGCAAATTAAATAAAATTTTTAGGTCTTTCTATTGACAAAAAGCTAAATCTTATTCCACATATTACAGATAAAATCAATAAATCCTATCATATTCTTAATTTTTATCCACTCTTAAAAAACCCAATATTCTATGAAAAAGAATAAACTTCTTATGTTTTACAAGTCTCTTAAGATCAAGACTTGAATACTCTCACATATGTCTTCTTTCTATTTCAAAATTTCAACTCAACTTTCAAATCAACAGATTAGAAATAATACAAAACCATGCTTTAAGAATCATTCTGAATAAACCAAGATGGACTAGAATAACAGATATGTATGCAGAAGCAAAAATTTGTTCTATAACAGATAGACTGAAAAATCTCTCAAAGAGTTGGTTTACTAAAGCGTTAGCTACTCCTCACCGTCCAATAAACCATACTCACTACATAAATAGAATTAATGCTGATAAACCTACATTATATGAACTTCTGCTATCTTTCTGAATGACATATCTTCTTTTATCTGCTTTTTATTTTGTTCTTTTACCACATACCTTATAATTTTTATAATCAATAAACCCAAACACATAAATAGTTATTTATCTTGTACTTGTCCTTACATTAAACTTAATCCATATTGACTTACATTAAGTTTTATCTAAATAAAAAATTTCTCTTTTTAATAAAACTGACTTTCTTTCTTTGTCCTCACAGAAACATGATTCATATTGACTTATATTAAGTTATATCTAATTAAAAAATTGTTCTTTTTAACAAAACTGACTTTCTTTCTTTGTCACCTCAGACACTTAATTCATATTCATATTGACTTACATTAAGTTTTTATCTAATTAAAAAATTGTCCTTTTTCATAATAACTGTTCTTTCTTTGTCCTCTCAGACACATAATTCATATTGACTTACATTAAGTTATATCTAATTAAAAATGTGTTCTTTTTAATAAAACTGACTTTCCTTCTTTTTCACCACAGACACATAAATCATATTGTAACATTAAGTTTTTATTTAATTAAAAAATTGTCCTTTGTAATAAAACTGATTTTCTTTCTTTTAACCTATACTTTCTTTCTTATAAATAACAAACCACTTTTTGTTTATAACCTTTTTATAACTCCAAGCTAAATAACTGACACCTCTCTCTTCTACACGTTCTAGTGTTATCCCTTGTTTTATAACGCTCTCTTCGAAATAAAAACAATTCTATCTAACCTCTTTCCATCTTTGTCTTTTAAAAGAAACCCTCTCTCTTATTGTTCAGTAAGCTGGATACAGAACTGAACTATACACCCAATCTCTCTAAATCCCCAATGGGCAAAGACTCTCACAACGAGAGTGACGCCTCTCATACAACTTAACATCATCATTTAAGAAAGAAATTCCTATACTCGATTATTGATAATATTTCTTGTGCATTGTTTATTACCTTCACTTTCTTTCTATTGCAAGATTATGTAAGTTATTTTTTTCATAATTTTACGGTCGTAATTATTCGTAGTTCCATTGCTTACTTATTTCTTTTTTTATTGTTTTTGGATAAATTTACTGTGGTAAACAAAAGCGAGAAAAGATTATGCCATTGTTTTAGAATTATGTTATATAATTTAAGTTTTATGATAATTATTAGGAATAATCAGCATACTTTACGCATGGATCGCGCATCGTGAATTGTAAATCGTTAGAATCTTAAATTACACCAACCCGTTTTAAAAAGATATTTTAAAGGCACTTTATTTTTCATTTACTTGAACAAACACAAACCAAAGATATCTTTCAATACAATAAAGATCTCTTTTAATTTACATGACAAGAAAACAAACTTTAATATTGTGTGGTAATTTATGCAGGAATTGAATTTTGCCACATTCTCAAAATGCAAGTTCTCGTAAGTTTCATTAATTTCTTGTCATACAAATCTTATTCCTATTGCTATTGTATAAGCAGCTATGATGGGGCCATACATAGAACCCAAATTTTTTGCCATTTTAATCCAAATTAGAAAGGCTGTATTTTATAATTTGATATGACCAGTGTTCCAATATTGGGTAAAATCAGTGGTATTTAGAATTAATTTAGAGTCAATTTAGATCTTCCATCTGACTTTTTCAAGAAATTTTTCTTTACCATTAACTGTTAATTGATATTGTTACTAACATTTATATGTTTTTTAGATTAGATTAAAATATCAACTTTCCAAATGAAGCAGAATGGCAATTAAAATTTAAACACCTAATTATGTTCAAAGTATATGTAGCAAAGACCTTTGCTAGATGCCTTGTGTTGATGACATTTGGAGCTTATTAAATTAATTGACATAAACATTTTTACACAAACTGGCATTATGCTAAACAGCATTTCTAGCAGTGAATTTACCATTGTTACAGATAATAATAAGGTCCGGGGGCTGGAAAATTTTCGAAAAATTAACAAGCGGGGGAGCGTTTATTTGGCACCTAAGAGTATCAATAAGAGTTAAAAAAAATTTAAAAGTTTATAAAAATGATGACGTCAGCAAAAATAACGTCATCAAATTTTTCAGATTTTACTCATATTCAGCATGAATTTTAAGAGCTGATTTTAAAGCTCTGATAAAAATCGGCAATTATGTTAAAGTAATCTTTTTTGCTTTCAGAAAATCGAAACAGAATTCAAAAATCTTACTTTGTTCAAACCCTACTTTTCGACTGGACAGCGGAAATACAAAATTTTATGATGACGTCATCACCGCTACGATGACGTCATCAACCTAAAATTTTATTATGAGTTCCTATAATTTCAGGGAACATTCCTGCTAAAATTTTTGTTCATATCACTCCTAGATCAAAAGTTATTCAGACCTGGTGGAAAACACCTTCTTGATAATAGTACATTCAAAAAAAACTGATGATAGTAGGGTTAGTTAGTACGGCAAACTATTCCAACCACGCCACCGGACTTTCAGGATAAGCTCAAGAAATCTTTTGAGTTGAAAATTTGTTAGTAATTGAACCCTTTAAGTGTCAATGTCGAGTATATTGGATATGGGCTATATAGGAAGGCGAGGACCTCCCTATAATGTCCAGTTTTTAAGCAAGCGAAAACCTCCCTTTAATGCCCAGTTTAAGTTTGAGTTTTTAGGGTTTTCACTTTCTATAACATCTGGACTATCCCAAATTAATAGGGAAAACCGTGAAAAGTTTTTAAAAGATTGAAACTGCTATCAATTTCTTCCAATAATGAACTACTTTAAGGGAAGAAACTTTCGCAGGACTTTAATAAACACCTATAATGAACCTGAGGCTGAGATTTGACTGTGAATCTTAAGGAAAACTCACTAACTGTACACGTAAATATTGAACATACAGAATGAAAGAGGACATTGAGAAAAAAATTTCATGGGGGTACTTTTAGTACTCCGTAATGTAGGTACTAAGCAAAGAAATTTTGCAGTTTGAGGATTGTGAAAGATTTCGCAGATTGGCGAATTTGTAAAATTTCACGGGAACTTGATTTCGCGGTTTTAGCAGGTTTTAGGCAAAAACTGCGAAAACCGCGAAAATTTCTTCCCTTAAGGTATATCTTAACTGGTTTTAGCAAGTGTACTTATGACTTTGCCTAACAATCCCAATATTTTTCTAATTCTTGTCTTTTTAGGTGGTAACCGTACCCGAGTTGTTTTGGCCGATGTTTCACGATTTGTCACTGGATCTGATGAGGAGCTGCTGTTGGGCTATGCCATTAAACCATCTTTAAAGTTAGGGAGCGGTCATAAAGTATCTACTAGGGGGGGGGATTCGAAATTTTTTTCGAGGGTTTAGGGGGGGGGTCCAAAATTTTTTTTGAGGGTTTAGGGGGGGGGTTCCAATTTTTTTTGGGAAACTCAAGAGGAAATGTAGGAAGTCTAACTTCATAGTTTAACGTTTAAAGATTTCAAAAATTTTTCGGCCTTACGGCCGACAACTCATAATTGATCTTATTGGATATATGTACATTTCATATTGCCATTATTTGGGCATCATCGCCTTGCCCTTTTGGTTTGTAACATTGAGCAAGGTGAGGGAAGTAGATTAGTGGCTCTCACAGCTCATCAGAGTGGTTTGAAAAAGTACTTCTTAAAAGAAATTTGTCAAGTGTCTTTTAGCTAAAATGGTGGTGAAAAATAGTTTGCACCCCCAGAAAATTGAGCCAGGTCGCTACTGGGGAAAATAAACCGTATTTTTTACCAAATCTAACAGAAGCTCAGAGCAAACCACTTGATGATTCTTGTTTTAACCCTGTTATACTTTAACTTAACAGGGTCAAACTATCTCCCTTACCTTATTTTGACATAAAAAACTGTCATACAAACAAATAATACTCTTTGTACCGCATCTGCTGTATGAATTCTTTTTCGCATAAAAACTTCTCTAGTAGGGGGGGGGTGCGAAAAGATATTGGGCCTTATGAGGGGGGGTTCGCAAAATTTTTCCAGGTTAGGGGAGGGGGTGCGAATTTTTTTTTGGATTTTTCAAAATATCCTCCACCCCCCTCTAGTAGATACTTTATGACCGCTCCCTTAGTCCCAGCTATTGATAAAGATCACTTTTATCCAACCTCGAACACGTGTATCAACCAATTACAACTGTACACTGACACGAGCACTATTCCTTTGCCAGCTGAGGCTGAACTTTTTGCAAAGTTCGATACAGCATTTGCTATCCACGAGTTTGGATTGTCCTGAGCTAAAGTCTGAACCAATTTTAGGTGATAAAGCCTTGATGCAATACGGGAAGTTGTTTTATCTTGTGAATAATCTAATTTAAGTACTTTAAGTACTAATAAAATTGAGTTTTGAAGCCGATTATTCTAAAAATCGCCGGAACAGCCAAGAATCGCTGGGAAAAGGTCTTTCTTGAATTTCTTCAGTTGTACTTTATATTTTTCGTGAAACTTTGCAAAGTCCCAAAATTTGCCGAAAACCTTCATTTTTCTCGGGATTTTTAGCAAAACAGGGTTGAGGCGTACGGGATTTGCGATTTCCGAAATACCGAATAATTTTGCCGAAATTTCCAAAATTCCGTAAAAAAATACTTCCAATTCCGAAACTGTTTTTTGAGGTATTTTTCCTCGTTTTGACTAATTTTTCATCAAATTTGATTTTTCATGCACGAATTCAGAAAAAAGGGAATAAAAACTTAATACAATAAAAACCGAAATTTCGAAGCAAAAATTCATGGATTTCCGATACCGAAGCAATTTCAGAGGGGTCGTTGTAAAACATGGATTAGCTCCATGGAGTACTCCAATGGAGTACCTGATGGAGTACCCCTTAAAATACTTGTCAGAGCGATGAATATCACAAATTTGATAATCAACCTTTTCCACCAGCTGTAAACTTCCAATTTATAGCAATCAAAAGAATTTCTCAAGTATTTGTTTGTGAAAAAATGGCTACCATCATTTCTGGCAGTAAAGCTCATATAGCGCACGCTCTCTGCTTAAAAATCTTTGTTGATTCTACAATTAACAGACCAGATTTAGCTTGCAGAATAGCTCTGATATATCAAACACTTTATAATAATACATATAATATCAGTGTAATTGTATATAGTATTATGTGTTATATTATTTATGTAACACCAGTAGGGCACTAGAGCTTTCTTAAGCAATATTTTTCTTTTGTCCTTTTGTCAACAGATTGACTTTTTTAAAGAAAATATTGTGACAATCATAGAATACATAGCTTATCAACACATTTCCAAAAGAAATTTTTATCATACTCAATATGATGCAGGTAGTATGACTGGATATGAAATGGCAGTTGGGGACAGTCTGCGAGAGAGGTTACAGAGGGGTTTTAGAGCATTAAATTATTCATTGTCATTTTATTGACAAAATACACTTCAATTAACAAAATAATAAGACAATCACAATAAATGGAGTCCGCCAACTTATTTCTTTGATATGAGAATTTCATACTCAATGTGATGCAGATGACATGAAAGGATATAAAAAGAGACCAACATGAAAGCCACATTCTTGCTACAGAGTGGTTTTAGAGCAAATACAAAATTATACAGGTCTTTATTTTCCTCTCGCAGCAATCTAAAATCTGGTCTGCAATATTTTTAGAGTACTCCAATAGGTACGCCATTGGAGTACTCCATGGAGCTACTCCATGTTTTACAACGACCCATTTCAGAGTTCCAAAATACCAAAGGAATTTTGCCTGATTTCCGAAATTCCGCAGAAAAAAGGGCCGATTTCCGCAATTTCGACCGTACGCCTCCACAAAACTGGCCAAAGGAACTTAATTATGACTCTCCCCCATTTTGTTGATTTCTACCTGGAGTACCCACGCCCCCTTTATTCCACCCACCCCTACAATTAAGCACAAAAGGGTAATGCCGGAAATAGATAACGATTGCCATTTGTTTATATTTTGTTCTGTCCCTTTGTGTTATTGTTATAGTTATTTTTTTATTTCCATTTTATAGTTGTCATTAGGTAGGTCCATTTTAGGTTGGTCTTGTTTTGTTTGTTTTTTTAGCCTTTGAGTTATTTGTTATATTTCTTTTTTTATTTCCATTTTATAGTTGTCATTAGGTAGGTCCCTTTAGGTTGGTCTTGTTTTTTTTTTTATTATTTAGACTTGAATTTGTCTAATCTCCAAGAAATAATACCAACTTCTATCAAAAAAGAGTCCCATTATTTGCTACTGATAAGTTCTATCAATGCACCCTTTTTGGGGACGTAAACACCAACTTTCAGCAATCCGATCGCATTTCCTTGTTTATTAGGCACTAGAGAGAAACCATTCAACCATTCATTTTTGTTTTATATATAGTTTATTTCCCAGCTCTTCTACTCCAATTTTTTTTAGTATTGCCATCAACATTCTGTTTAGCTTTTTGTAGAATCCTCTCCAGTTTTCAAAAGTAAACCTGACAGTCATCAGCAAATCCAAATTTACTATATCATTTAAAATAACTGCTTGTGCGAAATTTTTAAAACGAGGTTTTACTCATTAAATTTCTTTTTTTTGTCATTAAACCTTCCCTGGTTATTTGATCCATAAAACTTTGAAGGATATTCGATAGCCTGCCAAAGGCCAAGTCCCTAGTTAGTATTTATCTTATGTTTTTTTTTATTTTGACTTGTACTATTTGTTAATAAATATGTTTAGACATTGCGTCGGTAATAGTTACCACCTTACATTCCTGTCCTTTTCAAATCCCCGTTAGTCAAATTGGACTATTCCCTAAAAAGATCTCGCATTATGAATGTACGAACATATTCAGCATGAGTCTACTGAATATATTTAGCTAACTTTTCCGAGGTAAGTTAAGTTTCTATTTTTTTTAAAACTTAAATTCAGTCATTGGGCTTAGATAACTCTTTGCAGTTTTCTAAAAAGGCACTCAAATTATAATTGTTTCAATGAAAGGTATTTTTCATTCATCGGATAATATAAAATGATCAGAACAATGATGGATAAATCTCTAGAGCTACATGAAATTCCCGGATTGTATATTTTGAAGAGTTAGGGAAGCATTGTAGTCGCGAGTTGGGGAGCTGCTGGTTACAAGATTACAGGATACTGAAAATGAAAAAATATAATGTAAGAGTGCGCTTAAAATTTATAAACCCTGAGGGCTGATGTCATACTTTGGCTGAAAGGACAGTTAAGTCATCATCCTAACTAAGTAAGGTGAAATTACAGTATAATTTCAGCAGTAGACCAAGCTTCGGGATTTTTCGAAACAAATTTTATCTTTTTTTCTTTGCAATATTCACTTTCTTTAGCTTGACCACTAGCCTTTTTATCTGATATTTCACGCTAAAGCCCCAAAGGAGTGGGCAGGTTTAGCAGACTTACCACTACAAAATTCTCGATGCAGTCTCACAAAATTCTGTAATGTAAACCTTCCGGATGCTGAAAATCACCCCGATCTTCAAAGCTTTTGCGTGTATAGATAACTCGCCCTCTGGGCTTTACATTACAGAAATCTAAGCTTAAAATAACGACGGTATTGTTCAAGCATATACAGGCTCTGTTTTTGGTACCTAAACAACGGCTCAATTGTTTTTTGAAATTGATGCCACTGGAAAATTGACTATATTTTATCCCCTACTGAATTTTTTTAATAATGGAACAGTAAAATTTCTATCCACATAGGGGGCCCCCACATAGCGATTTTACTAGAAATTCTTATCCCTGCGGTGGGAAAAATTAGCATCTGGGCTGTGAGACAATATTGTTTTCTTTAAGAAAATGTTTGATGACTTGCCCCTTCCCCAGCTTTGCACATATTACTTCAATGTCTATGTAAAATTATATTATCCGTTGAATCAACGTTACGGATGGGAGAAGTCTAAAGTTTTGTGACAAACAAATCAGATAAATAAATCCAGAAAAAGATTTGCGTTTTACCGTTAGATTTAAGGGTGGAATCCCGGTTTTGGCGTAGAGTTCCAGTCTCGTTTTCCAAAATCCGGATACCCCCTAAAAAGAGGTCAAAAGAGCTCATTATAAAAGAGGTCTTCAAAAGAGGTCTTAAAAAGAGGTCATAATAAAAGAGGTCTTGAAAAGTGGTCTTGAAAAGAGGTCTTAAAAAGTAGTCTTCAAAAGAGGTCTTAAAAAAAGGTCAAAATAAAAGAGGTCTTCAAAAGAGGTCTTAAAAGAGGTCATAAAAAGAGTTCTTAAAAAGAGGTCATAATAAAAGAGGTCTTAAAAAGAGCTCATAATAAAAGAGGTCTTCAAAAGAGGTCTTAAAAAGAGGTCATAAAAAGAGCTCTTACATAAAGAGGTATGAATAAAACTGTTTGCACCATTTCTTTTATGTTTTAAAATTAGATCTATAGGAGGCCTCACCTAATTGGGGGCGACCAAGAAAACTTTTAAAATTTAAATCCTTTAAATTGGCTAAAATGGACATAGAATTACGATTCAAGTAATAAATATAATTTTCACGACCACGCTGAACTGCAAATTTCACGCCATCACGCCTAAAAAAAACTTGATTTCACGATCACGCCGGCACTTCATTTTTACGCCATCAAGCCGTTTTTTTCAAAATTTCACGCCATCACGCCATCACGCCACGAAAAACCCTCCATCACGCCAACCGATGGGGGGCCTCATATATATAGTATGAAAAAGTAAAATGTTTTCTCCTATCAGAACTACAAACAACAAAGAGTGGTCGAATTCTTTTTCCTCTTAGAGAGACGACGTTACAATGAAAGGGTATTTAGTCCTCTTTGGGTCCCTCTGTCTTTATCCTGGCTTGGGACAGGCTGACTGTCATTTAAGACAGTCAGGCGACATTACCCCAGCGGCCTGTACAAGATGACAACAAACTCCAGGTAAACTGACAGGAGAAGAAAACAAAACATGAATCAACAGGTTGTGAACACCTTAAACTCCTTTGGAGCCGACTGCACTAGACCCCCACTAGACACTAGGCAGGGGACATCCTCGCACATCCTGATGTACTAGGCAAATATATATAGTATGAAAAAATAAAATGTTTTCTCCTGTCAGAACTACAAATATACAAGGCGCTACAGTTGGTGTCTGCGTAGAGTCATTACACGTCACAGTTCTGAATTTTCAAGGTTTCAACTCAGTTTAAATGCAGTCGTCAGCTTTACGGGGATAAGAGGCATCGAACCGGGCTATCACCCAACTTTTCAAAAAATTCTCATGCTTTTTTCAATCCTTTCAATCTTCTTCTCCCTTTTCATAGATAGTGGCAGTCTATTTCAAGTGTTTTTTCTTTATCTTCGAATGTATTATCTGCAACGTTAGTGGCAGAACGGGTCAAAGATGGAGTAGTCGTGAACATTACTAACCTCGCTTCTAATTGGTTATCGCTTTTTTTAAATGCCGACTTGCGTCTTAAGTATGGGCTTCCCGCGCCGCTTTGTACAGGTTGGCATCCGTCGAAGGTCCGGTCTTAAGTTTTTGGTCTGTAAACTACTTGCGGTTTATCAAAAAAGTAAACAAATCATCAATATTACTGACCGAGTTTCATCAAAAAAATAAAAATAAGTTCAATATTACTGACCAGGTGGTTCGCGAATTCCGCGAAATTTTGAAGACTTTTTATGATGTAACGCAGGTCTGTAAAATCTTTTATTGGAAAATGGAGGAAGACAGACTGAGTGAAGGAAAAATGCAGGAATAGGTAGCAACATTGTTGGAATCAAAATAAATTTACTCAAAAATTTGAAAATGGAGGAAGACAGACTATAAAATCTTTTATTGGAAAATGGAGGAGGGAAGACAGACTGAGTGAAGGAAAAATGCAAGAATAGATAGCAGACCCTTTTCCTTTTACAGTAGTTCCAGTTGCTAATCAATCAGTTCCATCAAGATGTCATAATTTGTTTCAAACTTTTCTCAAAACCATCCTCTCACAGAATGAACTCTAGCTATATTGTCCCGTCCGAGTTTAAATTGCTAGCGAAAACAAAAACGCTGCAGAAAAGGCACGTACGTCTGTTATAGATACTTCAACCTTAGCCAAAGTGTACACTTTTCTTATTAAAAAATTGTTATATTGACTACCATTTTTCATGTTGTTTTAATCAGAAGTTGCTCATTTTATTTTTAGGAGTTACAAGATCAAATGAAAAGTCTCGACAACACTGTTTCGCAGTCTGGTATTCGGTTTGCCATATATGAGTCGACAACTACTAAAGAGATTTCACAGAGAGTTGACGATAAAGTCTCATCGTTAAGAGGTACTTAAGACTCTCTGTCTGTTCAATTTCAAATTTGGGCCTTTTTTAGGCACATAGTCTTTCTACCAATGCAGTTTGGTACGTTTGAAATTAAAACCATGAATAATGTTATTATCACCCACAACGAATTTATTTTCCAGGGCACAAACTTCCGCTGAGTAAATTTTCTCAAAATTTAAGAGCATGGGTAAAGCAAGCTGCTGAAGGTAAGTTGTTGCTCAATTTTGAGGCCTTTGAAGATCATGCCTCTATGTAAGAATGGGAAAGTCATTTTAGAGATATTTATATAATTGTGACTTTACCATATAACCTTCCTGCATATTACATTTCGCTACGTGCCATCCATTACACGTTCAAAATATTTTCCCGAATGACTTTTATACGTGTATAAAAGTCATTCGGGAAAATATTTTGAACGTTTCTTGTTTTCTCTAATTCTTCTATATTAATCTGCTTTTATAAATTTTCCACCCTGGACATATTTATTCGAACCCCCGCCTTGAAACTGCCAACCATCCGTTTTGACATTTTTTTTTATTCCCCCTGCTTATGCCAACCCTCTGTCTTTCTAATAGGTACACAAATTCTTTCAGATTTTTCTATACTCGCTACCACGCAATAATTATCACTTATTGGATTTTTTGAGGTCAAGAAAACGCTAGACGTTTTTCAAATCAAACCACTTTATTTCAATAGGAATATTCGAAGATGTCCCTGAGTTCGACGGGAACAATATTACTCTGACCAATACAGCTGTCGATAATCTTATAGAGCTTGAGTCGTCACTGGATATTGTTTTTGAAGGTCAGTTAATCCCACTTTCAACAAGTATCTAAGTAGCGTGCTCTTTGGCAGTTTTTCTTATGATAAAATATATGTTTTGTTTCTTTTTAAGGATGAGCTGAATTTCCAGATCTTTTGACAACATTTGTCTTACTTTGAAAATTTTTAACTTCTGTAGGTATTTAGATTGTTATGATATCTTACAGTATTGAAATTATAATACACACGTTTTTATAAGCATAACGTTTATAAGCATAACTTCGCTGGTTTTTTGCGTATAAAAC
>NW_027103943.1:0-7802 GCF_902728285.1 Clytia hemisphaerica | reverse complement strand
TTTTTGCCCAAGTACCCCAGATCTGGGTCGAGAAAAAAAAATGAAAATCTCAAAGTATATGTTCTAGAATATTTCAGTCTTAAAATATATATTTTCTTAGTAGGATAATTCATTTTAGCATAAATAAGCATAAATTATTTCCTAGTATAAATTAAATACATATTCGCAATGAATAAGAAAATTTTCAACCCACAAAATAAAGAATCTAAAGTGAGATTGAAATTACAAATATTAGTCCCTTTCAACCATCAGTGTATATGTGTAACCCAAAAATCTTGTGACGAATCCGATTTTTCAGATTTTTAACTAGACGATCCTATTGTCTACACATTATCACTGAACTAGCCATAACTTTCATTAAGGTGCCACCGCAGTAAAACGAACACATAGAGTTGAATTTGCGAACGCAGCCGGCGAGGCGACCTTTTTTTCCGATGTGTTCTGAGAGCATATTTCAGCTAGAAATTTTGATCTGTTCTGATCAGATCTTCGAAAATTGATTAGCTAGAAATGTCTAGAAATGATGATGTGTTCTGACGAGACAGGGGTATAATCAAGGTCATCTAACGTGTTCTTGTTGTCTAGGTAACCTTAGAAAGCTTCAGAACACATCTTTTCAGGAGACAAGGGTATAATCAATCAAAGATTGATGTAATCTTGTTGCCTAGTAACCCTAGAAATTTTCAGAACACATCTTTCGTGGAGAAAAACAAATATCTTATAAGTTTGTCTTGGCGAACAGTTTTTCCTAGATTTTAGAACACATCAAACCATAAAGTAGTGATAAGTTTAGGGAGACAAATAGTGCGCTAAAGGTTTCCTAGAAATCAGAACACATCATTTGGATAAAAAATTGAAAGGTCGTAACATTTTGTCTCCTAAAAGATAAGAACACATACTGTATTTCTAAAAAATCCCTTCGCCGGCTGCTTCTGAATTTGCGTTCAAGAGGAATGATCTTAGCCCTACAGTAATTTTTGTTAAGAGTGACCTCTCATCTTAGACAAAATTCTTTCAAATGCTAACAAATGTGCCAAGGGAGTGATTTACAGTCTACTTAAAGTGACATCCGTGCCTTGTCTTACACGTTTTTTATAAGAACAATTTCATAAGAATACGAGGCTGAAATTTGGCCAAAACCTAAGAACAAATTAAGAAGAATCTGAACCTCAGATTTTAGAAATTACTGAGAAGTACATGTTTCCATTTTAATTAATATTGACATTTAAGGCTGAAAAACTCATTGCCCCGCAGGAGCTTTTGTTGCTTCACGTAGCGGACTTGCTCGCCAGAAAAATATTCATGTTCAGATTCATGTTGTTTCGTTCGATTTTTTTCGTGATATTGTTTTAACTTTCGTGCATTTTACACAGAGCATTTGTGAAAGCGAGAAATCGAAAGTCCCGTCTGCACGGGAAACAATAATTACAAGGTCTCAAAAGAAGGAAAAAACTCTTGTCTAATTTTCCGGGGCTTTTGTTGTTTGGAATTGCTTAGGTCAGGATTGCTAGTAACGGCTTGTCACTGTGCCGGGTGCATACTCGGCACCTTGGGCCCCGCAGGGTTGCTTGTAACGGCTCGAATTTCAGTCAGGTTAAAAAAGGGGCAATTTTACTCATATCATAATAACATTACCCTCGTCTTTTTTGTCATTCTATAAGTATTTCCAAATTTTATGTTCTGTTGTGCGAGTGTGGCTCAACGGATAGCGCGCTGGGTTTCTGATCAGAAGCTCTTTCATTTGGTGGGTTCGAACCCCGGTCGGGTCGATAATTCAAGGTCAATTAAAACACTTTAAAATAGTCAGAAAACATAGTAAATAAGTTAGAAAAGTCACCAGGGGGTCAGAAAGAAGCCTCAGAGAAGATAGGCAGAAATAAAAAGTCGTTGTCGGTTTTCCTTCTTTTGAGACCTTGTAATTATTGTTTCCCCGTCTGCACTGCCAGTCCACACAGCTAAGCTTTCACAAACAGCAAACGGCACACAAGATTTTTGCTTGGTTAATATCTTTTTAAAGTAGTTGCTCGACTGGATTTACTTGAGGGACATTGTTTGCTACTAAATGAATATCTATCAAACTACTGATATTGGATCAAACCTTATATACGATTGTCAGAATGGACGACATCTTCAAAACCCTACTGATATTATAAAGGCATAGACAAAAGGGAAATTGACCGTTAATTCATATTGTTTACCTATATTATAGTGACTTCATTTTGACATTTGAAGGAAATTAATCAGTGATCAAACTTCTTCCGTCTCAGACGGATTTCCGTCTCACAGAAATTTTTGTCAAAGTTTTCCATCTCAGTCAGAAATGGTTATTTAGCGAGAAATAGTGATTTTATTCTCTAGAATAATTCCATCAAAGTTTTAAAAATTGGATTTCAAGCATGTTTTGTATATATACCTTGTATATACATAGTATGACGTTCATATATTTTTATCTTTCAACCTATTTTAGATAGATATATATTTTCGCTGTATTATAGGCATTTTAAGAACATTCTGAGTTGTTTTAATTAATAAATTTTATTGCCTTTTTAGCCAATCTAGGGGTTAAAAAATCTGATAATTTTCTGACCCTCGGCCCCAACCATGGTGGGGCGTGCATGTGTTACTGTATACAAAATTATCTCTATCAAAAAATTTTCCGTCTCACAGAAAAAAACTGCTTTGACCACTGTAAATTGAAATTTTTTAAGCCTTGCGCCAAAACATGCCAAAAACTGGTCCAACATTGAGTTTCTTACAGAAGAGGTTTAGTGAGTGAGACGTGCCAATGAGAATATACTATGACTAACATGAACTGGTTCATTCTCGTGGACATTTGAAGCACAGTGTTACAGCAAAAAATGGTTGAGCATGGGGAGCAGTGAGCAGAAAAATGTAAACAGAAGCGGAACAAAAGCCGAAAAACGATGGATTATATGGAGTATTTGATGCTATTTTGTGAATAATTCTTTACGCCAATATTGAAGCTTTAGCAAACTTTGAAAATGCTGTTTATGTCACTGTGCCAGAACGGTACTTCGATATGTATGTGCGCCGAAGACTTTCAGCCTCATATTATGAACAGACTCGAACACTCTCTCTACTAATACCACCACTGCACACTGTACCGTGTTGATGTTGAACGCAGGAGCGTACTTTGCTCGAATTAAAACTGAACAAACTTTTTGACTTTTTAGAACCAGACGTCCAATAAAATACAAACACAATGTTGTACCTACCTTTTTGAAGTTTTTAACCATGTTGACGGTAGTTACAATGGGACACGGTATCTGAATTCCCTTAGCCTTTATTTTCAAAACATATGGATTGAAGACAAGATGAATCTGTTTTTATGGGAGAGAAACAAACACACTTGTTGAAATACAAAGTCTGGCACTACTTTAATTGGATCAATTTATATTTTGCAGGAATTACCTCAAGAGTATGAATTTATGCGAGGATAAATTAATGCAGGATTAATTAATGTAGGATTAATTACCTTACCTTACCGGGTCGAGCGAGCTCGGCATCTGATGACTTGATCTTTCCACCGTGTTCGATCTCTCATGAGCACCGGGAGGTCTTCTTTCAAGCAGCCTAGATCTTCACAGAGTTGGTCAAGATACGTCTTTGCTGGTCTACCGTGTGTTTTGAAACCGTGATTTGGTTGCCAAAGGACAAGATCGCTAGCTAGCTCATCTTTGCTCCTAAAACAATGTCCAGCAAACCTGAGACGTCTGTCCTTCAATGTTTGGCTTATTGGTGGAAGATCTCCGTAGAGTAATCTCTTTGTTGGATGTTCTCTCCACGAAATATTCAGAACTTCCCGAAGCATTCTCGTGTACACGCCATCCAGCATTTTCTCGAGGGTTTTAGTTAGGGTCCACGAGGTAGCTCCATATAGAAGAACTGACTCGACTGTAGCTCTGAAGAAATTCCTTTTTAATTTTGCTGATAGGTTAGATTTCCATATTTTGTCCAGTTTGTTGAGGGCTGACCAGGCTTTTGCTAGTCTGATTTCCATATCTCGTTTTGTAGAGGAAATGTTACTGCCAAGGTAGGTAAATTCTTGAACAGCTTGGATGTTTTGGTTTGTTCGGGATTTAATTGAACCTGAATGCGCTTGGTTGAAAACCATGAACTCTGTCTTTTTTGCATTGACACAGAGACCTATTTTGATGGAAGCTTCTTCAATACGATGTAGGAGGACAGTTGCATCATTGGGAAGGTCAGAAGTTATGCAAAGATCATCGGCATAATCAGCATCAGTAATCATATCGGGGGGATGTCTACGGCTTGTCTGTTGTTTTAGAGTAAAGCCAAGATTCGTATTATCTTCGGTTGCTTTCCTCATTATATAATCAAGGCAAATTACAAAGAGGTATGGTGCGAGCGTGTCACCTTGCAATACTCCTTTGGTTATATTAAAAAAAAATCAGTGTCACCGTCTGGAGATCTGACCATGGATTTTGTATTGTCATAGAGCATCATTATTGCTGAAACTGTTTCTTCAGGTGTGCCATACGAGAGTAAGATCTGTTTCATTTTGGTTCTATTTATGGAATCGAATGCTTTAGAAAAATCAATAAATAGAAGGACAAGTGGGAGATTCTTTTCTTTTGCTCCTTCGATTAATCTACGAATGGTCAGGATCTGGCCGTTAGTTGATCTGTTTTGTCGGAAGCCATTTTGGTTTTTTCGCAATAATGGATCAATGTGTGGTCGAAGCCTATTCAGTAGCATGGTATTGTAAATTTTAGCTGCTATTGATGTGAGGGTGATTCCTCGATAGTTGGACGCAACACCAAGGTCTCCTTTTTTGGGAAAAGGAAGAATACATCCTTCTCTCCATTTGTCAATTGGCTGTCCTTGATAGACAGAGTTACAAAGTGATAACAGGATATCATTGAAGTTTCTTAGCCTCCAGATTTCAGCGGGTATGTTGTCTAAGCCACATGCTTTCTTGTCTTTTATACTTTTTAAAACAATGTCCAATTCTTCAATGGTGAAATCACCTTTAATTATTGGTAATTCGTGTAAGATAATGTTTATGGTAGATTCGCCAGTGTCTGTTGTCCCACCTAGAAGTGTCTCATAGTGAGTTTTCCATAATTTTAGCCTTTCTTCGTCATTTAGGGCTTTAAGTTTGGAGTTATTGGATGCTTTTCGGCCTGTTATCTCATTGATTATTTTCCAGGCTTCAGAAGATTGTTGGTTAATGAATTTTGATGCAATGTCATCAATTTTCTGGTTTAGATAATTTGTTTGTTCCGATTTGTATGTATTTTCAAGGTCAATCCTTGCAGATAGGTATTTATTGATGTTGGTCTGGGAAGGGTTTGAGTTTTTTACTTCTGAGCATTTGCGGAGCTTATCTCTTTTTAGGGATATGTCGTTTGTGTCCCAGGGTATGTGCCTTTTGGCTTTCTTTTTTATTGGTATGCTATTATGTGCTGCTTCTTCACAGGCAATGACAAAGTTGTTGAAGGTTTGGTTAGGTGAGTTGGTTTCATTTGTGTCTTGTAGGGCATCGAATCTGTTTCTTAAGGATATTGTAAAGCGATTTGATATATCTTGGTCATTTTTGAGAGAAGACCAATCAAACGTCGGAGATTTTTTGGATTTACTTTTATTAGCTCTAAGTGTCAGTTTGATATGAGCAGAAACAATTCGATGATCTGTTCTGACTCCTTGAAATGAGTTGAAAGCTCTGCAGTCTTTTGCACTATTTCGCCATTTAGTGTTGATTAGAAGATAATCGAGTTGAGCCTTTGTTCCGTTTGGTGCAGTGAATGTCCATCTTTAACCAATACGTTTCTGAAAGGATGTGTTAAGAGCTAAGAGGTTTTGTTCCTTGATGAAATTATTCAGCATGGTTCCGTTGCGATTCGTTGTATGGTGATAGGCAAAATGATATCCGTCTTCTTGTCCGAGGTGAGCGTTAAAGTCACCACCTATAAGCAGCAGGTTATGCTTAGGGACTTGTCGAGCGACGGAGGAAAGTTCAGAGTAGAAGTTTTCGACAACAGTTTCATCTTCAACGTTAGTTGGACTGTAGCAGTTAATTATGGTCGTTTGTGGGTTTCCGTGAAAGGTAGCTATCAAAATTCTCTTAGTAATGCTCTCAATTGATTTTAGAGATTTGTAAGCTAAGGGGCTTAAAAGTAATCCAATGCCGCCAGTGGAAGCATTGACGCTGTTTTTCCAAGCTGAAGATGTGATAAGTTTCCATTGTTTTCCTAGGTCGTGCTCCTTAATCGGACTTTCTTCATGTAGGTAACGATGTTCTTGAATAAAAATAATCTCTTGTTTTAGCTGTTCAGCAGACGCGACGAGTTCGTAGATTTGGGTATCCCTCAGAGTGCGAGTATTGAAGGTAGAGAGCCATACAGATTTCTTGCATTTAATAAGACTATCATTTGGGACATTTTGTGTCGCAGGGTCTACGTCCTCAGTAGCACATTTTTCGACTGTAACCTGAGGTGCATTGACAGGACGCGCTCCTTGGTTGACCGCGCGACGAGCGATGCGGGATGAACGTCGGGGTAAGTTTGTAATCATCATAATGCTTTCATGACTAGATATAACTTGCGGGCGTCAGTCCTACAAGAGAGAGCAGTGCCCCGTTTTGGAGCGGGTGTGCTTCGCCATAATTGCATGGAGAGGTTTCCATGTCAAATTGCCTCACCACAGGTTTGCAAGCCAAAATCAAACTTTGATATCGTCTTGGTTACCATCCGACATCCTGCATTCCAATGTCTTCACCGCTAAATGTCGATAGACCAGTCGGTAATCGGTCGGTATCAGCATCTGTAGGGACACACTCATCCTGCGGTGGGAGAGAGGGGTTGTTTTGTCGAGGTTTACCTTCCTCTAGATCGGCTGTGTTCTGTTCCAAACAAGGGCACCTCGTGAAGGATGTGGCTCCTACCACATACACAGCAGTCTGAGAAGGTGAGAGGCTATGTGGTAACGCGTCAACCTTCCCTGCTTACTTTCCCTCACTGAAACACCACCCCTGGCTCCCGTAGTACAGGTTGAACTGGTGAGCGATGAGGTTTTTGGCCCACCCCAAGGATTAATTAATTAGGCCCTAATTCGCATTATTTAAATTTGGCAATTTTTCAGCCATTCACATTGATTAATTCCGCATAATAATTTATTCTACCATTAATTTATACTCACGGTTGGGCATCCACTATCCACAAAATTTGAGCTTTTTGCAAGGACTTATTTCCGTGTTTTCCCACGTTAAGTTATTTTCAAAAAGTGATAAATTAAGTTTTGGTATTTGTATGTATTAACAGTCATTTCGTTGAAGAAGCTCTGCTTTCTTGCTTGCCAGGGAAGTGAAAGTGGATTATGTTTTAATATTTTCATGGTGACTAATTTTCGCTGAAGGCCCATTTTCAGATTTTCCTAGGGTTTTATTTTAATATAGTCTTTCGTAAATAAGAACAAAGGCTGTGAAATCCAGGAAATTTTTAATCCCTGAAAATTAATACCTTTATTAAAAGTATCTGATTCAACTGCCAATTTTGAGAGCATATCTTTAGAGCAAATTCATATCTTTAGTAACCATGAAGAAATTTTATTCAAGCTAACTAAAAACTTTTTGCAGAAACACGTATAAAGATTGTTAAAGTTTTTCAGATAATTTTCAGTAACCTTTGATACAAATAAATTATATCTACAGTATGCCACCAGTCCAAAGTTACTTACTTTTTATATTTCAAATCAAATGACTGAAATTGTATTCAATTTCATGGAATTCACCTTTAATCTGCATTATGTATTTTTTATGG
>NW_027103942.1:0-111207 GCF_902728285.1 Clytia hemisphaerica | reverse complement strand
TTTTTTTTAAAAAAAGTTTTTTTTTTTTATTTATTTATTTTTTCAGAAAAATTTTTCATTTTTTTTTCCCAAAAAAACTTTTTTTATTTTTTTAGTTTTTTTTTAAATTAATTTTTTAAGTTTTTTTCCAAAAATTTTCTGAATTTCACTATTACAACGCTCGGCCACCATACACGTCCAGTCTGAACAACTGGATTCTGATTAACTCTTACTCCTGGAACCTGATTAACTCCTGGAATCTGATTAACTACTTCTAGAATCTGATTAACTACTTCTGGATTCTGTATAACGTCTGGATTTTGTACAACCTCTGAATTCTGCTGAGTAACTTCTTCCTGATCAGAAATACTGTCAAGTGACTTTGTCACGTCATCGTCTTCTGACACCTGTTCGGTGTCTTGAACAATAACAACAACATGCTCCGCCGTCACCCCACCTTCATCATTATCATCACCTAAACCCTGATAAAAGATAAACTTTACAGTTAAGCTAATGTGCAGAAAAGTCAATGAAAAACGATAAATCATAATGAAGTGCAAAACAATTAGTTAATGAAGAATATTTTAGCCCTGCAATACAACTGTCAATCATTTTTAAGAAACTGTTTAGATAATTAATGTCATGTGTCATTTGACCTGTCAATATTTTACGCAGAGACCAGTTATAAATTTGACACTATTAAAAACTTGATTTTCACAATGTAGAACAATAGAATACACAAGTTTTAAATAAACCATTATTACCTTAACCAAAGTAAATTAAAATAAAGTCTTAAGTATGAATCAGTTGATGCTGGCGAAGGCGGGGAGGGAAGGTTTATATCATCATTCAACTGATCCATTTCTTAGTTTTGCTAGAAAAGAAAAGTAGAAAAACGAAAGAAAAGAAGAATACACAATCGGAAATTCCACAAAAACAATCGCGCTAAAATGGATCCGTTGAAATTGGGAGTTAAACATAAATGGGACCAATGGTAGCGCGAGTAGCGCTAAAAGTTCCCGCGTAAAACAAGAACTCATTTGCTTATATCTGACTTGTTTATATGTTCCTAAAAATACACTGAATTTAAAAAAATTGCTTTTCTATGGCCACTTCTCTCCCTTCAAACAGTCTCAACATCAACATAAAAATAGTTTATCGCTACTTGAGTTAAAGAAATTGCGTGACTTTCATTATCTTGTATGAATTGTGAAGTACTGCCCCTCCTTGCAGACCTCGAGCCCATCACATCCATATGAAATTGATGGACCTTATATATTTTGCAGCTGTTTGAAACATGCTTGCTTTATGGGCCCCGTCAACGGGGGGAGGGGGAAGGAGGACCATGTCATACGTTTTCAAGAATTACTATTTTAAGCTCGTTTGAGACCTTTGGTGCCATTACTGGAGAAAAGTTTGCTGGCATTATTTGGAAGGATTTGAAACCGGCATTAAGAAACTCCATTAACCTGTCTGGTAAGTTAATAATTCAAGACAATTGCCCAAGACAGCAATCAAAAATTGCACGAAATGCCTTGTTCGACATTGGGGCAAGACAAATGAGTATCCCGGCACGTTCACCAGATATAAATTGTATAGAAAATCTTTTTGCCCAAGTTGCACGCTTATTGGATAGACAAGCGATAGACCAAAAAATTACATCCGAAATAAAGGAAGAATTTGAGAACACAGTTATTACCACATTGAAGAGCTTTCCAGTTGACAAAATAAACAAACTTATTGAAAGTATGTCCAAAAGGATTGATTTAATTTTGAAAAGCAAAGGCAAACGTGTCAACTATTAAGTTTTGCTGCTGAAACATCTTTAAAAGGGCAATCCGCCACCACATAACACAGTTTGTTATTATTTTTCTGAAACTCGATTACTTTTAGGGTGCATAGGGGAATATCCAATCGAGGCGGAGTGATCGAGATAAGAATATCACGTGACTTTTGACGGAAAAAAATCAAAACAAACTTATGAGAACTGATAGAAGGCACAAAAAATTATCTTCCTTTTTCAGAAAAAAGCTATCATTTTGTTTCAGCTGAAGGCTTCATATAAAGATTTTTATAATTACTCCTAGTTATCTCAAATTATCTGAATCACCCTTGGCAGTAGCAATAACGATTTGATTTATAGGTAAGAAAGAAATGGATGGAAAAAACAAAGAGCACAGGATAATTTTTATAAGTAGATATATAAAGATGTTATTTTTTTATATGAAACATACAAGTGTCTGAAATGTCACAAGAAAATTTTATATTATAAATTTAGAATTTTTAGTCCAAAAAAGGTTTCTGAAAGCTTTGTAATAATAGCACCAAAAACAAAGGCTCCTGTCTTCTCTTTAAAATTATAAGGAAAGAAAATACTTATAAAATGTCTATAAATGTCTTTGACAGGCTATGCCACGTTTTGACGAAACATGGAAACCTCGAAACAATGCTTTTTGGATAACCTATCACATTAACACAATTGAAATTCTATGAAATAAACACGAATTAATTGATGAAATAAACACGAATTAATTGATAAAAAATGAAATTGAAATAACCTACCTACATTGGAGCTCTAAAAGATAAAAGATAACACTACAACAATCCAAATAAGAAATTATGTCGCCGTTAAAACATTCAAAAATATACTCCAAACCAAGATGCAATATCTTTATCAAACACACGTTCACAGTATATCTCTAGTCAGGGAAAACAATCGCATATTCAAAAGTGTTTTTAGTCAGGAAAACAACCAAACCAATCACACAAGTTTCAAAAGTTCAGAAAATCCACAAAACCTCTAACCTCTTGATGTACATGAATGTAAGAACCAAGCATTAAAGACTTTGTTTTGTGGTCACTCGGTAAACAAATCCCATATAACTTGTTCCAGAGGTATTGTCTATATAAGAGTTTGTATTCCAAAAGAAATATTTCTCGTACTGCCCATTTTTCTCATCAATTCTTCAACTTCAACCAATTTCACATCTCAATAGAATGTTAATACCATTTTTCCAATCATTAATAAGAGGTAGATCGATTCATAAAAGGAAATAAAGATAGGAACCACAAAAATTGAGATTTCCAACTTTGCATCATTCTAGCTCATTACATCAAATTTGACTCTATAATGTATATCCAGCAATATCTTGACAATCCAATCGAAATATAATCTCAAACTTGATAAAAAAGTCCAATATATATTGCTGATTCGATTCACATAAATATCCAATCCCATATCGAAAGGTAATGAATGTTATTTCCAAAAGAAATGCAGTTATTTTTGAAGACACTCTAGCTGAATTTTGTCCGCCATTTGCAATGTTTTGATTCTGAGATTTTTGACTCGATATCCCGCGCCTTTCTAAGCGAGTGCCAAAATTTCATCTTGGGCTATCAAGACAAACGAAAAACAAAACAAACCGCGCAATGTGGTGGCGGATTGCCCCTTTAACACAATGGTTACATATAAGCATATAATTTATATCAAATAAATATATATACATAACAAAAAATATGTTACAATAACATCTGTTATTTTAAAACGGTTTAACGTTTGTATCTTAATTGTGTTCTTATATTGGACTCATACTAATAACAATTTCATATATTCATATCTTTCAGAGTTAACATACACAAAAAATTAAAAATAGAAACACGACAAAATCCTGGAAATGGCTGGAAATGAGAACGCAAAGATAATATTTGGAATTTCATTTCTCGTTATCGCTTGTTATCACAGTATCAAATTAATATAAATGACAACCCTGGGTTTACGACTTTATATGGACGACACAACAAATTTACAAGCTACTGTACATGCTACCGCACATGCTACTGCACAATCCTTATGGATTTGCACTGGAAAGCACATGCTACTACATGCTACTGCTATTTTAAAAAATATATATAAACATTTTTTACTGATATGCGGTAGCTTGTAGTATCTTGTCAAATAAAAAACGCTTCGAATGTTAAAAAAAATGCACAAGTAAGATTTAAATATAAACCAATAGTCCATCAATAGAAAAACAAACGTCCAAAACATTTGCTACACCCTGCATAACTTTTTGATCAGCCTGAAGAAATTTATGTGTGGAGTTAAAATACTTAAATCTGACATCCATCATAGCATTCTCTTCAATTGTTTCCTCTGTGTTACCACGCAATGCAATTTTTGAACGACTTGTCATAAAAATAGGGACATCAGTGTCAATTGTCACATCTAGCAAAGTGTTTTTTTTGGAGAATGAAGTTAAGTTTAAAGCGACATTCTATACGAAGTCAATGTGATAAATCTTTACTATGTGCTCCCAAACGTATGTGCGGATGTTCAAATCATAGACTGTCTATAGAATTGTCTATAGTTTTTCTACCCAAAGTGACAATCGAATTAAAAACCATTCCTTTTTCTTGCCAACATCTAAACTCCTACTTTCCAACTTATCCTTCCTGACAGTAATATAACTGTAATATAATTTGAAACATTAATTTGTAAGGACATCGATACAGACTAATTCTTTCTTTAATTCACCTGTGATGAATGAAAAAAAAAACAAGTTCAAAAGGCTATTTACAATTGAAAATGCCAGAAATACTAAAATTTTCTCCTTCAGGGTGAGCTTAACTGGAAAATTACTGCTCGTGTCCCATTATTTCTATGGAAATTAAAGTCGGGATAAAAGTTCAATCTGAAGAATTTGAGAATTTTTGCTTAAAATTTCTGCATTAGTCAACCTCGAATTTTGTAAATTCATTTTTGTGGATGATCATCCTATAGGTTAGTCCCTTCATTGAATTGTAGCATAAAAGGACCACCACTTTCTTTTCAATCTGCTTAGAATTATGAATGGCTAAGTCTCTTCTATCAATCTATAAAAATTTGCTTTTTAAAGTAATTTACAAAGCTACAGCGAATGATTTTGCTTTTTGACAGACCCATTATTAAAAGATGAAATTTCAACGAGAAATATCTATGTCAGAATTGCGTGCGGATAACACGATCTCTAATGAGTAAAATAGGTGAGAACTTGTATCATATGATGCAGAGGGAGATTGCGAAGAAGGACGACGTCATTAAAAAGCTCAAAAGCCAGCTAGCCAAGAACCGCAGCCTTAAGAACGATATCGAAAACATCTTAACCAAGATGGCTGACTTTGAAATAAAAACCAAGCAGATTATAAAAGAAGAAATAAAGAAAACAACGAAATACATAGAAAAATCATCAGAAAAAACATACGCTAAAATAACTAAGAAACACAAGGATAATTTCAAATCAGCAGTGAGAGAACACCATCAAGAAAATAAGAATGAAGAAAGAGACATCGAATCAAGAAAACGAAACATTATTATACATGGAATGGTGGAATTAGAGGTAGATAAGGAAGAGGAACAACAGGAACAAGACAAAATAGATATTGAAGGTATACTAGGTAACATTGGCGTCCAAGATATCATACCGTCCCACCATCGCATCGGACAAAACAGAAAAGGGCTACATTGGCGTCCAATCAAGTTGATCTTAAAAAGTATGGAGGAAAAAGAACGGATAATGCGAAATCTGCATAAGCTGAAAAGATTCAACGAAATTGGTGACTTTAGCAATACAGACGACTTCACCACCAACGAAAGAAAAATTATTAAAGATATGTGCCAAAAGGCGAAAAAAATGAATTTTAAAATTGATGATTTCGTTTGGCATGTAAGAGGAAGCCCTAGAACAAACCTTCGCCTACAATCGGGGAAATAAATGTTGGCCAGAAATCAATTTCAAAGGTAATCCCCCCCTGCCCCCAAAAAGTCATTTTTTAGAATGAGATCAGGTTTTGGTAGGGTTTTCTTTATTAGAAGAGCTGTTCATCCGAAAGGACGGCCGGAGGCTCCTTGAATTGCTGGTTGGAAGAAAACGTGAAAGTAGTGATTGTAGTTGTGGATTAAGTGTTTTTCTGCTTCCGTGATCCATAGTTCAGAAAGATAAATAACGTCATATAATTGGGATAGTCTGGTAATGTATGATGAGTTTGATTTATAGCCGTGACAGTTGAGTGTGATAAATTTAGTACTGGTCTCCTCCATGGCTGTAATTGTTGGCGTATTGTTCATCTAGGTATTCGTATCTATTGGGATGGGCAAAATTGGGTGTCGGTCTGTAAAGGCGGTTGTTATCATCAAAGGGTTTAGAGTGTCGGTTACGGTTCCAGTGTTTTTTTGGGGTCGGTCTTGGTAACGATGGCTATCTCTGGAATGATGCTGTTGATATCGGTTCTGATTAGTGGTATGATAATTTAAATACGGTTTGGAGTTTACAGGTCTGTAAGGCTTAACAATGAGACCTTCAAACCAGCTGTTTGGGTCAAGGGCAAGCTCTCTGCTTGAGGAAGCAATGTCAACTCTGAAGGATTGGTTGTGACTGTTCCTTTTGATTTGACTTATATCCAGTACTTCAAGACCAATTTCCTGGTGTATGAGCTCCTTTGCATCTTGCGTTGAAAGATCAAGGTTGAAACCTCCAACGAATAGGGAGAACAGTTTACGGTTACCAATGATTCCGGGAATGGCAGTGGTCCTTTTTCCGAAGGTGGGGGCTCTTGATGAATTTGAGGTAGTTTGGGATGGTGCTTTCGGTAGAGAGGAATTGGATGTATTAGGAGTGTTGAATGAAACCTGGGGTTGAGGAGCTTCTGGTGGTGGGTGAGTTACATCTGGTGGATCTAGATGGGGTCTGTTTTCTTGGACTTGTTGTTGTTGTTGTTGGCATCTTGTGATGTGGGAATTCAGTTTCCTCTCGAGAGCATTGACGTGGTTTTTGAGGGCTCTATTTTCTTCTGTAATGATGTCTACTTTTTGGGATAGTACGTTTATCTTTTCAATCAGCAATCATCTTCATTTATAGTAGATTGTAAGCCTTGTGAGTTTTTTTGGGGTGTGATACTGGCATATTTCAGGATGCTTTTATGGAGACCAGTGACGATTTCTTTTTCGAAAATACTCAGTCCAATATCATATATGTCGTTGATGGCGTAAGGTATCTGTTTTCTGCCTCTCAGGTGGTGTAAGGGTGGCTGTTTATGACTCCGTTGAAACCATGTTCTGTCACCTCGTTGAATGCCTCAAGAAACATTTCGAATAATTGTTCTCTCAGTTTAAGAATAACAGTTTTGTCGAGCTGATTGGCGATGATTTTAATTACTTCTGGTTTGGGTGCTCTGTAAATGTCGTTCAGGTTTCCTTGATAGGTAGTTGATGGCTCTTCAGTGTTATCAGCAACATCTTGAATAATATCTCCGATTTCTCGTGGTGCTGCAACTTCGTCCGCCATCTTTCTCTATTATTGTTGAGAAGAAATTATAAATTTGATGCAGGTCTATAAGGCAATGCATCTCGTCCAATCGATGGGTTTGCTGAGGTTATCATAGACATTTTATTCCATCGACAGGAACAACAGGAGCATCATTCTCAACCCTAAATTAAAAACCAGTTAAAAATTGGAAATCACAAAGTGGCAAGGAAAAACCAAAACATGAACAAACTTTCAAACTTTTGTTTTTCATTAAAAAAACCTGCAAAATTCATGTCAACAGAGAAATTTTTAAGCACTTTTATTTGGTAAAAACTCAATTTTAAATTAGTTTTTGGACTCAATAATTATCAAATTTTTAACTATTTTGGACATTTTTAATCACATTTTAATAATTTTCCTTCCCACAACTCTGCTAAAGATTGATGTAACTGTGACATTATACCTTTGGTTTAGATCTTGTTTGTCATCACAATTTGCAATTTTGTTTGACATGAAAGTCAACTGGTCCTTCTTCATTTTGATGCTCCTCATTCACACTAAAATTGTTTGAATAGTATTTAAATACTTTCGATGGAAGCATTATGTCAAGCAAAAAACAAGTGATACTTTTATGAACCTACCTGATTATCAAAACTAATCAATGAACATTTAAACAATGAAAAAAACAAGACATAAAATGGTCAAAATCGAAAATAATAAACTTGTTTGGGTAACTTTCAGAGCACAGACAGTGGCGATCTATTAAAGTTTGTTGCTTATTTCTTATAAAAAAACATCTTTAGAAACCAAAATTTCATGCTCAAACATAAGTAATTTTTCAAATTCTAGACGTTGTGAGCGAAACACAATCTCATCAAAAAATTGAGTAATTTGGCTACAAACATTCATGTTCTCTTATTAATAATGATTCTTATAGATAAAGATGCGTTTTCTGGGCCGAAAATTCTTTTTTGCAAAATCAAATTGATCACAATTATTCTTCAAAAGTAAGCCTTCATGAGCAAAAAACATCTATCTTATAAAAGCAAATTGAGTAATTGATGTATGCTTATTAATAGTGATTCTTATAGATAAACATGCAATTTTTGAGCCAACAAAATTTTTTTTGCGAAAATCTGCTTGAGCCATTTTTTACCTATGATGGTACCCTACTTTCATGCAAAAAATTATAAAAAATCAATGATTCAATTTTTTACAAAGTCCGAAAAATCTGTTTTTTAGCCGTTTTTTGGCCCAAATTTGCCCAAAAATTTTGTTTTAAAAAATCGGGCTCCGTCACATTTTGCCTGCACCTTTCTACCAAAAATCAAAAGACTCCTATGATTCAATCCTGAGAAAAGTTGGTAACAGACGAACAAACGAACGAACACAGGTTAATTTGTAGGACCTCCAGCTAGGTCCAAAAAATAAAAAGTACTCTCTCTCCCTTTTAATATGATCATTCTTGAAATATATTTAGCACTAAGTCCAAAAAAACCGCTTTTTAGGCAGCTAAAAAGCCTAAATTTGCCGCATTTTTTTCTTCTGAAATCAAGGTCCAGCCTGGTCCAGTTGAGGAATGAGAAAACTAATAGTACTTACACCTCACTAACATCATCACGACAGTTGGGGTTGAATGACTGGAAGAAGTTCTAGAAAAAAGGCAGTTTGTTTTGATCAGCACTGAGAGGTGTATATTGCCTAACACATACCATAGTCCATATAACAAACCCCGGTCTGGAAGCCTTTTGTTTCTTTCTATTGTTTCTTACTTGAACTTGCGTTGAGAAATTAGTTTGTTTTGCTCACTTTTTGATCATCTGATTAACTTTTGAACCAATCCCAAGAGATATATTTGGTAACATGATCAATAACTGAGCAAATCAACTTTTATAATCATTATTAACAAAGGAAAAAGTTAACAAAAAGTTACAACAAAAGCCTTCCAGACCAGTGTTTTTTATACGGACTATGCACATACTATTTCCATAAGATGATTTCCTATAATTATATAACACATGCTAAGCAAACTTATGGTTGGAAGGAAATAAGAGAAAAGGTAAGTCAGAATGAAGAACTGACATACTTTAATGAATTGTTCTCATTGTTGTCACTGTCTTGTATTTTATCAGAATTTGTGCACATTCCATTTGATGACACTGAAAACATCTCTTCAAGATTTTGGTTAATCCCATCGATCCCATTTGGTGACGCTGAACACATCTCTTCAAGACTTTGGTCAATCCCATCTGATTTACTAACAAAAATTATCTATATATTAATAGCCGTAGTTTTTTGTGTGTCACTTTCGTTTTCGCAAGCAATGTTTTTGTTCTTTTATTAAAAGATGACTTTTGTTTCTTGCTCCACAAATGTGTTAAATCAGATTCGCGCCGTTTTATAAAGACTTTGAGTTGTTCGATAAGTTTGTTTTGATTGATAGATTATAATATCTGCCCAGACGTGCCCGAGGCCGCCTCTTATGTTTTTTTCTTTTTTTCTTTTTTTCTCTCTATTCTTTTGTTTTATGTTTTCGAATGTAATTAACGACCTTATTTGATTTGAGACATTCGAATTCGTTTCAAAACAAAACAAAAGAAAATCTTTCAAACAAAATCTTTTTTAGAAAAGAACAAATTTAAAACATTTAAAACATAAGAATCACAAGACAAGTTTGTTGGAACAACTAAACAGCAACATTAACAATACATTTAAAAATCTTTTTCAAAATATTGTTAATAGATACGTGACCTGGGAGGGACAGAGTCAAACTTTGAAGAGAATTTTTCCCTTTAATTTTGACTTCATCGTATTTTAAGCCAGCTTCCCAGCATCCAAAGAACTTTAAAATGCGTTCAGCAACAGCTAAACCGGCGTGCGACGCCGGGTACCGGCTAGTTATTATTATTATTATTATTATTATTATTATTATTTTAGTTTTTGTGGCCGAAAATGTTCAGGTTTAAATATAAGAACTCTTATATTCAATTTTAAATTATAAATTTTCAGAACTTCATGCAAAATTACACCGTATAATATTCTTGCTAAAGAAATGACTAAATCATAAATAATACACATGATTCTAAAGGAAAAATATATCCAAGCTACCTGGTGTTATTGACATAAGACTTTTTTAAATGAAGTAGAGCTACATACTAGTATTTGTACAATTACTTTTTAAATAACTTAAAATAAATAAAAAACAATGAAGAAAACTTAGAGCAAGTCACTTCAAAAATTAGCTCTCACTATTGTAATTACATATTATCATATACATACCTATTGAATTGTTGTTCGTGATCGTAATTGAATTAAAACAAAACAAGCAAAATTATAATAAGTTTGAACATCCTAAATAACAGTCAGAATATGGCTGTTTTTTGCTTGATAAAAATGTTCAAGTTCACAATGAAACTTTCTTCAAGCCTCCCCCCCAAATATAATATTGAAAAAAAAGAAGAATCAAGACATTGACTTAGACAAGTCTATTACAAAAAATATTCTTATAAAACTTTGTCAAAAAACAGAGAGAAAAAAGCCCAACACGTTACAGATCAGATCGAGAAGAAACATTATCATATGTATAAGTTGGTGTACAAAAGGTGTAAAATTACATGTTGATAAAATACAGACCAGAAAAAAATATATGACTAAAGTCTATTCACGATAAGTGTGCACTCTTTTTTCTTTTACCTATAACTTTTGAAGGAATTCTTCAATCTTTATAAATTTGGTATGGTTGGAGAGATATTTGTGAGTGGAACAATTTGAAATAAAAAAATCTTAAAAAGAATTCTAGAAATGAAGATGAAAATGAAGAAGAAAAAAATGAAGATCTTGTAGAAAAGTGCTATAACTTTCATTTTCACTGGAGAGATTCTTTGATCTTTGGAAAAATTTCACTAAAATATTTATTCAATACAAAGTTATGATACAAAGTTAATAAGTGATTGACCCCAAAAAACAGCAGAAAACAGCGTTTTTAGACGTCAATTAGCTTATAACTTTGTTTGATATCTTTGGACTGAATAATTATTTTTGAGAAATTTTTTCACAGTGATGACGTTCGATGATTAAGGTTTCACTTCAGTGAAAATGATAGTTATAGCACTTTTCTACAAGATCTTCATTTTTTTCTTCTTCATTTTCATCTTCATTTTTAGAATTATTTTAAAGATTTTTTTATTTCAAATTGTTCCACTCACAAATATCTCTCCAACGATACCAAATTTATAAAGATTGAAGAATTCCTTCAAAAGTTATAGGTAAATGAAAAAAGAGTGCACACTTATCGTGAATAGACTTTAATACCAATAGTTTACCATAACAATACAATCATTAGAGTGGGACCTAAAAATCTTGAAAACCAGGACCCAGGACGATAGGTTGGATCTTAGGACCGTAAAATCTTGTGAACCAGGGCCCTAAATTCTCAAAGTCGAGGATCCGAGAGTGGGGTTGTACCCAGTGACCTACTTTAAAACACTAGGTGAAACTTTGAAAATCTTTTTTGAACTGGGACCCTATGCTGGGACTACAAAATCTCAAACACCAGGACCCTAAAATCTCACGAGCTGGGAGCTTGTAACAGACAAAAGGCCATTTGTTAATTTAAAGGACCTCCTTGGTAGGTCCAAAAATGTGTAATGAAGTTTCTTTTACAGTCAACAACATATAAATAAAATATAAACCTACTACATGAGATGTTGGATCACTAAGACATTGCAGTATGACATTTCCAACTGAAGAAGGGCATTCTGTATCAGGAAATAAGGTAAACCAATAAGGAGACAGTTTCTCATCATGGTCCAATATGATTATATTCGGTGGATAGACTCCAAGCAATCCAGCTTCTCTGTTAATGATCCCTAAGTCTTGAGCTGAATGTACCACATATCTATTAAAATGTTTTCCTAGCAGGGATTTGTCAGCGTAGCGAGATAAAGGTCCAAGTGGCAGTCTGGAAAGCTGTGAAAAAATTATTATTTTGATATGACGTATGAGATGTTTAATTTTTAAGATTTGTGACGTCATTAAAATTGTTTGTTTGATGACGCCACAAATTTTAACAAGCAATATAATGAATGGACCCACCTAATGATTACATCAGATGAAAATAGGAAAATATGACAAATAGAAAAAACACAAGGCCCGGAAAACCCGAGTTACAAAAAATCGAGTTACAAAAACCCGAGTTACGACAAATGTGACAAATTACGACAAATCTCAAATTATGACGTCTTTCATCATTTTGTAACTCGAAAAAGATAATTTTGTTTATTTATATAACTTTTTTTTCAGTTTTTAGTTTTCGAGTTGCGTAAAACTCAAAAAACACCCCCGGGTATTCACCCCAAGAGCAAGTGTGCAAAATTTTAGCCAAATCGGACCATTTTAGTCTCCCAGCCTGCCTGCCCCACAAAGTTTTCGGATATTATCAGATATTCAACTGAAGTTGAGAATATTTGAGAATTTCCAAGGGGGTCATGGTTTCCAAGCAAGGGGTTATAAGAACCTTGTTTTTGGTGTTTGAAAAAGGTTTGTCAATACCCCTGTATGGTTTCTTGTAGTTTGCAAACCCAAAGATGACTGCTCTCCATCACAGAGGAAGCATACTACTGCGATGGAGATAAATGAAATTTTGCATAGACTTGAAGACAAAGCAATATGTGCACCCAACCTTTGGGTGCTAAAATTTCTAACTCCAAGCAACCGAAATCAGCACCGAAAGTGTTGTCAGAGTCATTTCTAGTTCAACTAAAAAGAAAATATCTCCCTAAAAATATATCATCTACAGTATACCAAAAGGTTTTGGGCACAGTTTTGTTGGGGAAAAAATCAAAAGAGACGAGAGTCTCGACGTTGTCCCAAGTTTGCTGCCCTAGGTTCCAGTAATTTAAACGACGTGTTCTATTTGAAAATGTGCAAAATCAATTCATTAAAACATACCTTGCTCTTTGCAGTTTTTATTATCTCGTTCATGTGGTCCACACAATCCCCGAGGCGGGACACCATCATGATCCACACACCACGAGGTAAAGCCAAAAGAATGTTGAAAGAACGTACGGTTATTCAAATCGTCGTTTTGGCTGCCGTAATTATCGGCTCGACTGCCGTATATTTTGGTGTTCCATAATGGGGTCCATAAGAGGGTCCATAAAGGTGTTCCATTTTGGGGATCCAAAAAGTGTCGTAACCCTATAATCTAACATAACTTAAATGTTAGTGTATGTAATTTCGATGTAGAATTGGCTCGAGCTAAGATAAAATTAAAAAAAAAAGTAATGAAAATACTCAGACAATAAAGTGGAACATGGGGTGGCTAGAATTCGCGCGGGGAAGCGGAGCATTGGCACGAATTCTGGAAACAAAGAAATAAAATAGTTAATAATGAATAGTTGAATAGTTATTTTTAAAATTGTAATAAATTTTAACTTAACTTTAATTTTAACTATAGCATTGTCAATCAATAAAATTATAGCTTATTGAGAATCGGTGATAAAAGGGCAGTGCAAATGTTCAAAGTAGGAGAGTTAAAGTGTTAGTAAAAGACGATAAAACGAAACAAAAGGCTCGAAACAAAAGTTGTACTCAGAAATATAGATTGTGCGTAAAAGTCGGTCCCAAGCCCTACTCAAAATAAAAACTTTCCAATTATAAAATAAATATCAAAAATATATCATACGTATAATAGTGTATTTAGCATTACGGTCGTGAAAAGATGATTGTTGAACCGACGGGTACATAATGTATAAAACATAATGCATAATGCATAATATTTGAAAAATATCAATTGTAGAGTCTATAATAAGGAGAATTTGAAAGATGTTACTTTCAACGAAACAAATATACCATTTTCCACCAAAAATAAAGGGTAGAAAGCTGTAAATTTGAATTCTGGATGATGAAGAAAATCCATAATCCACTAAAAATGCTTGTCGCCATTTTGATTTTCATAGTTGTATTTTACAGAACGTAGTATAGTGTAGAAAAAACACGAAAATATCTCCTCCGTATATTACTTTTCGAAAACGAAAACTCGAAAACGTAAATTTTATAGCAAGATCTTTACTCTGGGTTTTCTCAGAGATCTTTTCAAACAATTTCTAATAAATTTCAACGAGTTTCCCTCTTACAAAGCATTAACCGTGTGAATGCTTTTTGTTAGATAAGCCAATATCCAGCCAATATAAATTAAAGAGCTTCATGCGAAAGCTAGATCAAAGAAAATAGACTTCGAATCATTTTACATTCGAATGTTTAAATGTGTTTACCTTTTTTTGAGAAAGAAGAAGGGGGAAACCTTTCTGATATGTTTTATATTCTTATTATTTATGCTGACGGAAAATCCTTTGTTTTTATGATTCGAATGTTTTCTCTTTCGTTCAGATTCGAAAAGGGAAATCCCTCTTATTGGAATGTTTACAAGAAACTCTTCTAAAGAGGTTTTCGCGGTTTTAGCCTCTACAATGGAGAGTTTTAGAAAATATAAAATCGTTCTGTAAATTACACAATACTATTATGCATCATGTTTTATGCATTTTGTACCCGTCGATCGTTGAACATTGAAAAATAAGAGAAATCTGGGACTGAAATCAGCAAAAAATGAATGTGGGGGACAACAATCCCAGCTGGCACACAACGTTGTTTCAACGTTTATCTAACGTTAACAACGTCCATATAACGTTAGATGAACGTTGAAACAACGATGTGTGCCAGCTGGGAAAATGCTAGTGATGTTAAGCTTTGAACACACACACTGCTTCGTTCCAAGCATCTCTAATTTGTGTAGGACCAAAGCTATATGATTAGGGATTTCATTCAAGAATGTTTTTTCGGTGTTAAAAACTTTTTTCTTGCCCTAAAACCTAATTATAAAATAATAAGAATTTTTACAGGAACAATTTAAGAAAAAGTAAAAAATTCTTAATGATAATCGAAAAATAAAATGATCAATTATATAAATTTAAGTACACTAGAACATGAAGATGACTCCTAAAAAGGTCTTAAAAGCGACTGAAAAATATACATTGTTTTAATGTTTTTCAATAAAGCTGATTTATATTTTTTTTTGCACAGTGTCCATTCTTTTTGGTATGCCATACATCGATCATGAATTGAAAAAACATAAAATAATCCTGAGACTTATGTTTTTCTGCAGATTTAATGCATTGGAGAAATGCTGAATTGTTCACAGATGCTTGTGTTTGTTCGCAAAATCAGGGAAAAATCATGGTTAAACCGGATGTGTCGAAAGAAATCTGCTTCACGATTTAGACTTCTAATTGGCAAGCGTTATTGTAAAAGATTATTTCAGGAGGCTGCGGAAGATGAGTATAGAGAGAACACATGACGTCCTTACACCCCTCGCTGCCATTTAACATATTTCCACCGTAGCAATGGCCATGCACGGGACAAAACCATAAAAAAGAAAATGTAGGGCCTCTCTTCGCTACTGTGGGATAGTACTTTGAACATGTTAAACTGGTTTCGTTTTTTTTCTCCACAGAAAACTCACGATTTGTCCGGATCTGCTGTCCTGTTTCCGAAAATTAATAGAACCTTCCAAGACGCGAAGGATTGTAACTGTCGGGAATCTCTACAGCTGGTTCAGCAAGCGTGTACAAACCTTCACTATCTCTCAATCTCACGCACAAGTAATGAAGAAGAAATTTGACATCAGAGTGAATGACTGACCCATTGTAAAAACTTTTGGATAAACTCTACGAGAGCTGGATTGTATTTCTTACATTCCAAAATAAAATTGAACATTGTTACGTTATCATTTGCTGGAAGATCTAATACGCTGATAAGGTTTGAAGATAAAGCAGACGGCAAGAAGGCACGGATAGGTGCTTTATGAGAAAGAAGATGAAATATTTGTCTCCTTGCAGACAGAATTTATAGTTGGGATGAAAATAACAATATTTTAAATAAGGAGCAGTCTGGCTTTAGAGCTAAAAGAAGCAGAGTAGATATATTTTCATTTTACTCAATCACTATCAAGAAGCCAGAATCACAGGTGAAAGAATGCATGCAGTCTTTGTGGACTTTGAGAAGGCTTTTGATAAAGTCAACCATTCTCTTCTTGTTTTTAAATTAAACTCTTTGGGTAAAACATCTTACATAGTTATCTTAAAGATAGGAAGGCTTATATTAAAAACTCTCACTTCAAATCAAATATTTTTTCTTTGAAAGCAGGAGCACCTCAGGGCTTTTCTCTTTTTGTCTGTGACATTCCTAAACCATCTAGCGACACAACAAAAATGACTCAGCTTGCAGAAGATCTGGCTGCCTGGGAAAGGTATAAAAAAAGTCTATGATTCGAATTTAGTCGAATATATTGACCTGTTGTTTGATTGGTTTAGTAAATGGGGGTTAGTAGTTAATATGGATAAAACCAAACATGTGAATTTCGGTACTAGTAAAATGTCAATTTGGGTTAGAAATGTGAGACTAAAAAATAATAATAAGATCAAATTCTTAGCACGGCGATCTCGCTCTTTACAGGATTGGCTTAATAAATGGAAGTTTGTTGATTTTGTTAACTTTTCTATCGTGATGTCTTGTTTCTAAGATTACTGACCTTTAAAGCAAAATAAGTCGCTTTTTTTTTTATTTGAAAGAGAAGTAATTTTTCTTCTTAGAACATCCATATAATATAGAGTTCTTTATTTTATTCTTGATTTAAAACGCTACTAATAGACCAGGTCGATCCGGGGGGTCTGCGTCCCCCAAGAGGTGAAAAATATTTGATGGTGGTTTTGGGTTGCTAAGATGCTATATTTTCAGGAATGAGACGGTAAATAGGCTGTTAAGGGGGCTAAATAAAATGGTAAGCTAGGTAAGTGGGGGTGTTTTTAGCCAAAATACCAATTTGTAAGGGATTTTGCTTGAGACTTGAAACACCATGGTAACTTAGAAGTGCGATTCTGCACTATCTAAAAATCGTTATTGCTTGAAACTTTCCAAATATGTTACAAATAGGTAAAATAAAATTTTGAAAAAAGAAAAATTCAAAAATATTTACCAGGGGGTTCTGTACCAAAGAAAACAGGGGGTAAAGCACGAAAAAAAACCCAAAATCGTCTTTTTTCAGCAGAAAAGTGGTCCTAGGCAAACGAAAAACTGTTTATGATACTTCAAAGGTTATGTGGTGATAGATCCTGATTGCTCTCATCATAATATCTGGATTAACTATCTACTGGGGGCTTAATTTTTTATTTTCAGGGGGTAAAAATTGCAAAAATACTCATTACTTGACCAAAATTCAAATTTTTGAGCTAATGTCTCGCGATTAACCCCTCAAACAGTCTACAACTATTAAAATTCCCAATAAAAAGCCTTTAAACTAATAAATTTATCTGTTACTAGGTTAGAAAGTTTCAAAATATCTCAAAACCGGGGGTAAAATGTCTAAAACTATTAAATTTTTACAAAATATCACAATTTTTAAAAATTAAAATCAATTTTTGGACAAAAAAACAAAATCATAAGTCATAACCAGTTTTCTTGATTTTAGAGCGAAAATTGCAAAAACACCTTCTTTTCGACAAAAACTGGTAGTCCATAAGACTTTCAAATCGGCTAAAAGTAACAGCTTTCTATGAAAAATACACTGAGACAACGTAATAAAAAAGTTTATCACAATATCAATAGCTTTAGAATTATCCATAATAAACCAATCATAACGATGTCTAATTAAACAACAACCAATCTCACACCTTCATATTATTTAGTTCTCGTCGTCTTCCTCAGCTGATCTCTTCATCTTCGTCCTCATATGATTCGTCGTCGGAAATTTCATCTTCTCCAACTTCATCTTCTCCAACTTCAGCTTCTTCGCTGTTGTAGGTCGCATCACAAAGTATCTCCTCAACTTCAAGGGGAAAGATCTCATCAACCCAAATTGTAGATCCGTCGTTCGACCAACCACTTTCTGTAATATCTCCTTGTTAACCAACTTATTAATGATGATTTCCAAAGTTTGCTAACGTAGTTTGCCTTCTTCGAGTGGAGAATCAAAACTGACTGACACGGAGGAAGCATGGCCATATCGATAATTTTTCCGCTTTTGGTTTACTTCTTTTCAAACATTTTTTCTCTCACTACGTTGACTGATGTTTTTTAAGGATAACCATAAAGGGGGCAGACGAATCGTTCCAAGTAATTTTGAGTTTCTTCTTCCAAATCCCATGATTCTCCCAAGCGGCGAAAAGCATCCACGAAATTTCTATTCTTCTTCATTTTATTGAAGCAGGTTGATTTTCCTTCTTTGAAGAATGATGATGATATGTAATCGTTTCCGGTAAAGGCGTGGAAACCACTCAAAGATGTTTTGTACTTGACAGCATCTTTGCCAAGGTTGCCTGTCCAAAGCCCTTTCCGTGTCTTCCCTTTGCCGTAGTCAAGAAAGATTTTGGTTGGATTTAGAAGACATGCTGCAAGAACAAAGATGTCGGTGTCTGCAGATGGAGATCTTAAGTTTACTTTCGCTTCGGGATTTTCTTTCAGGGCATGACTGCAGTGAGGGATGACCTTTGTGTCAGCTTCCTCTTGATCAGATGACAAATCCTCTGAAATAGTGACACCCGTTCGACTAAGACAATACCTAACACCTTCTTGAGAAAAATAGACCTTCGAACAATTTGTGGTCTGCAATACTCTCTGATAACTGCTTCTCGTTACTTCTGACATCAGCTCAACCAATTTTGTTTTGTTTTCACCATTCCTCATGAAGTCTCCGAAGTCATAGGGAAATATCGATTCCTTGGATGCGATCATAACTTTTTGATCTTTACCACGCTCATTACGTTCAGCACCTTTGATCGAATTGGATCTGTATGTGTCAGCAGCAATATCAATACGGTTGTACCCTTTTGGCAGGTCTCCAATGAATTGGAGATAGTCAATCGTCATAGTCCAAATAGCAGCAATCAGGTCAATGACAAAGGACTTATCTTTCTTCTTGGTAGACTTCAGTGAAACATCTGATCTAGGATCTTTCTTTGTCGTATCTGCAACCAGTAGCTTCATTAGCTTGCTTTTTGGTGTTTCACTTTTTTTTTTCATTTTCATGTGCAAGACTGAGAGATGCAGGAGCCAATGGGTAGACAAGAGCTGACGGAATATCAATTGCGCGTTCATTTCTAATTGAAAACGAAAGAAGGGTACCAATGATATCCCGATTTACTTCTATTGTATTTGCAAAATGTTGACATTTAATGACTGATGTTGAATATGTCTTGAATGTGTAGATATGAACTCGGCTCAATCTGTCGTTCTTTGAATTCAAAATCTTGCTTGCAAACGATTCCTCAACCATTTCCCCAGAGAAGAAAAGTTGTATAGCTCCTCCAGACCCAAATCAAAAGGATTGATGTATTTCCCTTTCAACACCTGAATAGTTTTCGTCACATGCTTTTCACTGGCAAGAATCTCGGACGGTCTCATAGGCTTGTATTTATCACATAGTCTTAAAGTGCCAGCCATCTTTTTTAATTCAGAGGTTCTTTTAGCTATGTCAGCTCGATTCAAACACCATTTTAGAACTGCGTCCTTTTTGTTCGCAAAAAACTTGATTCCACCTGAAAATGACGAAAGAATCTTTCTGTAGTAACCCTTCTATTTGATTTATCTCCAGTGATCAAACTCGAGGTAAATACAAATTGATTTTGATTGGGAAAGATTTCATATATCAACGTTACTTTTCGAGGACTTGAAAGTTAAAGCCAAAGTTTTTATACAAAGAATGCGATGTCAAGGTGCTGAAAACGCAAAGTTAGATTGCAGTCTTCGACGGGTTATAGTTCGTCATTTTTCAGAATTTTCAAGATTTCAACTCTCTCAAGATTCACTCGTTCGCCAGCTCTTGCGGTGAGCGGTCACGGTGTACGGGGCTTCGAACCGGGTTATAGTCCGATTTTTTAAATTCTCATTCTTTCCCCACTCTTTCCATCTTATTCTTTGAACTGTAAAATGTGTGTGAGAGCCACAGGGTTGGATAGTGGCAATCCAATCCCAGTTCCTTCTCTTCTAGTATGCTTTCTTCAACGTTGTGGCAGAAACGTGTCAAAGGTGTGGCAACTTTGTCTAGTAGAAAGTATACTTCTTTTCTCATTGTAATTTTAGTTTCTTCGGCTGGTTCCGTGGTTTTTACGTTTTAGTTTATTTTATATTATTGCACGCGTTTTATACTTTCAATAAACACATCTTTTTACTATCTTTTATCTGTGGTGGTGTTTAATTAACACTGCTTGGCCTACCTACACAACCCTATTTCCATCATATAGGAGGATATTTTCGTAAAAGGCCGAAATCCTGTGTAGGTCGAAAACTGAGGAACAGATAATGTGTTTTCTTGAAATATCTTTTGACTCATATTGAGTTACTTTCTTCCTTAAAGTCATTTTAGATCACTAGTTTTACATTGACGGATTTCTATGTCATCATATTTTCCTTTTCTACTCCAACCTGATTGATTTTCTGTGAATGTTCATTCTAGATTTTTGTTGTATTTGTATTGTCTTTTTGTTTTGTGGGTTTTTGTCTTTATTGTTTCCATTTTGAGTAGTTGAAGGTTTTATACTTCTAGACTATATATATAAATTTTACCAAAATACTATGACTAGTACTATAGGGGTGGGAAGCATCGAGAAATCCAGATCAGCTGATCTGGATTGCAAGATACTTCCCACCGATCATCATATCAGCAAGAACAACTAGAAAAAATATATTAGAAAATCATTTTCTCAACATAGCACTGTTGCAGAGACCATCTGTTGTAAGGGAGTTTTGATCAGTTACTTGATCTAGCAGAGTTTTAAATGGTCTTCCACGTTTCGTTTTGAACATCAACAGTTTAATGGAACGCTCGTGGGTCATACGAATAACATGTTTAGCATATTCCAGCTGCTGTTTTCCAATGAAATTGGACAAATCTGATGTACCACATATTTCATGGAGTCTTTTGTTGGTTACCTGATAACGGAAATCGTTGTTAGACTCATTTACGAAACGAAAACCACCTCTAATCATTCGACGTAGGAATCGACGATATGTGACGTTTAGTCGCTCAAGTTGGCTTGAATACAAATTCCAATTTTGGCATGAGTAGATTAAGCGACTACGTACATAACTATTTAAGAAGATGATACGAGTTTTCAAATGGACATTGAAATTTTGAAGAAGGTTGGTCATTTCTGCGAATTTGTTAGTCGCCTGTTGAATACGGTAATTAATCTCGATGTCACCGGTATTCGGTTCCTCAAAGTGAATGAAAGCTCCGAGATATTTGAACGTTTTGACGTTTTTGATATCAATGTTCCTCAATTTGATGATGGATTTTGGGTAATCCTGTTCGGTACAGTGAAGTATCATAGATTCGGTTTTCAAAGCGTTTATTGATAGTCCAAATCGAGTAAACGTTTGATCTAGAAAGTTGATAGAGCTTTGCAAATCTAGTTGACTGATGAGAAAAAAGATGAGATCGTCCGCGTATCCGCACCACGGTAATGTCGATGTCCCCCAATTGCGTAAATTGTTCTCTCTCATAGATATTCTATTTGCTCTAGAGATACTTCTTGGATTCAAACGGTATGAATGTTTATAGAAGTTGATACTTTCTGCATTGGCTTCACTCATAAAGACACGCATGACAAAATCGATGTAGAGATTAAAGAGGAACGGGCTCTCTGGTCCTCCTTGGCGGACTCCTGATGTAGTTTGAAAGGTATTTGATTCCTGGAAAGTGAGAGTTGTCTGTTTGTAGAGTTGTTCGACTATGGTGAACAGTGGTGGTAGATTGTTATCGGGAAATCGCATTTTGATTGATTCGAATAACCAATGTCTCGGAATGTGATCAAAAGCTGCAGATAAATCTACAAACAGTAGGAAGAGGGGCTGCTTCTTTCGGTTAGTGATTTGCTGTACACGTTTCAGTTCAAAAATGCCGTCCGTCGTCCCTCTATCTTTCCTGAAACCGTTTTGCTGATCACTAAGTTGAGCTTCATACCATGGTTGCAGGCGATTTAAGATAATGTTAGTCACAAGTTTGCATATTGTTGACCTCTATATTTTGAGGGGTCTTGTTTGGAACCTTTATTTTTCCAAAGAGTTTTAAGGCGCGAGTTGCTCCATGCTTCTGGGATATCATTATTCATCCATAGGTTTGTTGTAATATGGTGGATTATTTGTGATAAGACGGGATCATCGCATAGTTTTAGAAGTTCAGGATCTACGTCATTATTAGCCTTATTGTTTTTTAAGCTGGCGATTTGTTTTTGGATTTCTTCAATAGTGGGTGGGCTGTCTTCAATATCTGTGTTTGCTGATATTTGACGAAGTTCTTGAATAAAACGAGGGAGATTATCATGATCATTGCGCAATTCGTTTGGCATTGTTTCATCTGGTCGTTGCGGGGGGTTAAAATGAGATTTGAAATGTTCAAGAAGTTTATTTGGATCACATGAACTCGGGACTGGTTTAAGAGTACTATTTTGATTTTTGGCTCTTTGAAAAAGTTTTTCGATTTCTCTGTTAATGGCCAGTTGGTTGATCTGGTCTGCTTCTTGTTTAAGATAAACATTCTTGAGGTGTTTGGCACGATAACGAATTTTCTTTCGTACAGCTTTGATAGAATTTATATTTGCATTCTCAGTAACAAGTTTATCTCTGAGGTTAAACAGTTCATTCAATTTATCATCATTATGCCAGGGTTGACGTGAGACATTGTTCACTTTCTTTGGGAGGGTTTCGGTTGCAGCATCGTTTATTGCTTTCAGAAGGCTGTTGTTGAAGGTGTTGTTGTCTACGTCTAAGATTAAAGAATTCAACCTATTAATTGCCATAGTTTTAAAGTTTGTTGCAATTGTTTGATCTTTCAGGGCTGGTAGATTGTGTTTGAGGGGTTGCTTTATTTTCTTTCTATTGATGAATCGAGCAGCTTTAGAAGTCGGGGTTTTGATTATGGCTGTTACGAGTCGATGGTCGCTGTCGAAGTCGAAGCTGTTGTAAACTCTGCAGTTTTTAACATACTGTCTAATCCAGCTACACGATAAAATAAAATCGTATACTTTTTGAGTTTTTCCGTCTGGTGAGTGCCAGGTTACCCTTCTACATTTCTTGTGGGTAAACCATGTATTAAGTACTGATTGATTTGTTTCGTTGAAGAAGGTGTGAAATCTTTGACCGTTGTCATTAACTTCGAGATTATCAATTACTACGTTTTCTCTCAGTGAGGAATTATACCATGCCGCAGAGGTGGTTGCATTAAAGTCTCCTAAACATATGACTTTCCGACATTTTTCGACTTTCATTTGCTTTTTCAGTGTAGAATAAAACAAATTCTTACTACTTTCGGTTGCATCTTCCGTTGGGGCGTAGCAGTTGATTATCCGTAACGAGCATCCTTTTACATTTACATCGGCGATTATTATACGTGCATTGATATTCTTCGACGAGAATGTCTTTATCAACTTTGACAGCTATTCCAACTCCATGGATACGTTTTAATGAATATCCTGACCAATAAACTTCATATTTAATATTTTCATTTGATATCAAAGCTGAACCGGTTTTGATGCGTCTCATCTCTTGCAGTCCACAAATCGATAGATTAGCTTTTCGTATTTCCTTTACAATTTGTTCAAGTTTTTGGTCTTCCCTGCCAGTTCGAACGTTGATCGTCCCGAGTTTCCAACAAAAGTTTTTTCGAGTCATATTTTGCTGATATGGTAATTTTCAACCAGGGTATTGGAGCGTGTGTGGTTAGTACTCTCGTTCCAAGACAATCAAAAATCGTCACACCATCTTGTCAGTGATTGTTGATGTGTTCTTCTTGGGTGTGGTGGACCTCTCTTAGTTGTGTAGGATTACCACCACACCCTTTGTTTTAGTTTTTGATTCTATAAGAAGAACTTATTCACTAATTCTTAATGGAGTGAATTTTTTTATCTGTAATCTAATTCCCTATTAATGTAATTATTTACCTGAGGTTTTAGCATCGCGGTTGATCGACTGTTCTCCACGCTGATCGGTGGAAGGATAAGCTGATTGAGCTTGGACAGAAATTCCAGACATTTTGAAGGTCTCTGTCAAGCCAGGGTATCGCAGATCAATCTCCTTCATTATTTGGACATACCACAAGCCATATCTTGCATATTTGGTTTTGTTAAATGCAAAATAGAAAGGCAACATCTCATCCCACGCTTGCAATCTCATCTCGAAGTTGTTTGTTTGGACGGCTGTGTGAATCTTTTGCTGAATTCTCATGATGTTCAGGTATATCATCCAAAACTGGGCTGTTTTGTCGACTTTCCCATCTCGAACATCTTGACGGTAGCGCTAAAAATATTTTTGAATTTTTCTTTTTTCAAAATTTTATTCTACCTATTTGTAACATATTTGGAAAGCTTCAAGCAAAAACGATTTTTAGATAGTGCAGAATCGCACTTCTAAGTTACCATGGTGTCTCAAGCAAAATCCCTTACAAATTGGTATTTTGGTTAAAAACACCCCCACTTACCTAGCTTACCATTTTAGTTAGCCCCCTTAACAGCCTATTTACCGTCTCACTCCTGAAAATATAGCATCTTAGCAACCCAAAACCACCATCAAATATTTTTCACCTCTTGGGGGACGCAGACCCCCCAGATCCACCTGGTCTATAATGCTACTTAGATTTTTGCAGAGCTTTGTATAATAAGCTCAAAGCTAGGCTAAAAAAATTCATAAAGGAGTTCTAAACTGTGATGCAATGAATGATTTTAGCTGAGGATCCTATATGTATAGAGTTCGTTAATAACATTCAGTCAATTGTTTTCAATTCCAAAACCAATACCGCTTTCAAATACCTTATTGGGGGAAATAACGAAAATTTTGAGGGGGTGACAAAATTTTTCCCATACATTTTATCACCCGACCGAAACTTTTACCCAATTTCTTTATCACCGATCGAAATTTTATCCCCCAACCAAATTTCAAATCCAAGTTTTTTACGCCTTTATCAACCGAAATTAGTGCTTTAAACATCGAATTGCAAGGATCTATTTTCAAGCTAGTGAAGGAAACCAATTCATTTGGACAATTTAGTCGGGTGGAAAATGCCTCTAGGTGAAATCTTTCCCCGACTAATGAAAACCCCGATATTTCTTTCCCCGATAAGGTAGTAAACGCGTGTAGTAAATAATAATAATAAAAGTTCAATCTTGCTACATAGCTTTTTGGACCTACCTCCGGGTACCCCGGTGGAGATCCTTTAAATTAACCCATGTCCGTTCGTCCGTCCGTTCGTCCGTTTGTTCGTCTGTTGCCTACTTTTCTCGGGATTGCCTCATTAGTTTTTTCTGATTTTTTGCACAATGATGCAAAATGGCAATGCCCAAAACATGGCCGAGTCCGAATTTTGAAAAAGAAAATTATGGAAATATGCCGGAAATCGCCGTGTTTCTGGATTTTCATTGGACTTTTTCCTTATAATTGGTTGTTTTTTCATTCAAAAACATTATTAATAGCAATGCCCACCATCAAGCATGTTTCAATTTTCAATAAAATTGATATTTGAAGCCGGAACTATTCAAAAATCGCCGGAACAACCTCCTATTTTCGCAGGAACGACAGTATTTCTTGTATTTCTCGAGCTGTACTTTATATTTTTTTTATGAAATTTGCACACTGATGCAAAATGACAATACCTAAAATGTGACGGAGCGAGATTTTCGAAAAACATTTTTTTCCGGCTGAAAATATGCCGGAAAAACTGTTTTTTTTTTACATTTTCTCGAGATTTTATCATTAGGTTTCTCTGATTTTTTGCTCAAAGATGCGTATTAACAATGCCCAAAACATGGCCAAGTCCGATTTTTGAGAAATTTTTTTTCTCGGCCGAAAATGCCGGAAATATGCCGGAAATCGCCGTTTTTCCTGATTTTCATTGGACTTTTTGCTTATAATTGGTTGTTTTTTCATTCAAAAAAATTATTAATAGCAATGCTCACCATCAGCATGTTTCAATTTTCAATAAAATTGATATTTGAAGCCAGAACTATTCAAAAATCGCCGGAACAACCTATTTTCGCCGGGAAGACAGTATTTCTTGAATTTTTCGAGCTGTACTTTATATTTTTTTATGAAATTTTGCACACTGATGCAAAATGACAATACCTAAAATGTGATAGACAGGAACCGGTCTGCGTATTTTTTTTAAATCTGAAAATTCGAATTTAGCGCTGTCCTCACTAACTAAAATAAAAACCAAATTTGGGAAGTTGCGCTTTCTTTAAGAAAGTGTGACCAGTGAAACAATAACAGGATTTGATTGGCTGTGTTTTCAACCGTTATTAGGATATGGGAAATTCAAACTGTCAGCCCATACCATGCTATATATTTCGCCATCAGTATATAGAATAAGAAATCATAGCATGGATCTCCAGGCTAAAAAAGTGACGGAGCGAGATTTTCGAAAAACATTTTTTTCCGGCTGAAAATGCCGAAAAAACCGTTTTTTTTTTTTACATTTTCTCGAATTTTCATCCTTATTTTTCTCTGATTTTTGGTAGAATGATCCTTTTGCGCAATGCTCAAAACATGACCGAATTTGATTTTTGAGAAAATGTTTTTTTCCGGCCAAAAAAGCCGGAAATTTCCGTTTTTGCAGATTTTCATTGAATTTTTTCGTTTCATGTCTTTGTTTTTTTCAAACAAAAACATCATTTATAAGAATGTCCACGATTAAGCATGGTTCAATTTTAAATGAAACTGATTAGCCAAGAATCGCCGGATTCCATGAATTTTTTGAGTTGTTCTCGTATTATTCTGCATTTTCATACTATTGTTCTCATTTTTCAATTGTTTTATTACATCAATCTTCAGGTAGGTCCATTCAGCATGTAGCTTGTTTTTTAACAGTAATATATATTTCTCAGGTCTATCGACCTCTATGAAATAATCATGCTTAACATTTTACAATTTTACAGTTATAGGCGCACGGCGGGCCATTTAACCAGTCGTCATCATTTTCAGTAACGGGTTTGTTACAGATCTTCTTGATTAGATAACAAAATCAGAGTCATTTTAGAGAAAAAGATTCAAAAACTAATATTCAAATTTCAATATTCAATAACATTTTTTCATTTGAAATATGTTAGCTTACCAGTTGAGCATGTTGAACCTGCTTCATAATATTTTTGCAGACATCCTTCATGTCCATGAAATATAATTTAACATCTGGATCCAACTTTGTGCAAAAAATCAGAAAAAACTAATGAGCCAATCCCGAGAAAAGCTGGCAACAGACGAACGAATGAACGGACATGGGTTGATTTAAAGGATCTCCACCGGGGTACCCTGAGGTAGGTCCAAAAATTAAAATTATCGTAACATTTTGCTCCTCAACTACAGCATTTTTTGGTAACCGCGCTATATTTGCTTTCAACATTGGTCTGCAAATTAATATAACCATGTGGTGCATTGTTAGCATTCCTTTGAATATCAGTTGTAAACCGCACAGAATTTAATTCATTGTTATGACGGCAAAAACCAAGAATCTGATAATAATGTGAATAAAATCATAGTCGTTCAATTCTTGTTCAGATGTCAGAAATGTTGAATCAAGATCAGACTTTTTCATGCATATTTTTCCAATACCCCTCTCGTCAATAAATTCTCTAGGATGAGGATATAAACCTATTTCTTCCATTGCAACATTTCTTACTCAATGAAGAACATTGTCATCTTCATCCAAACCAGGACATACAAAGAATAAGTCAACAAAATCAGCTGTTTCTTTTATTGAAATTGCCAGTTTCCCTTTTACAAAAGTACACGACTTGCCTTCATAAAGAAAAACAGTCATATCCGAGGCCAAATAACGCCAAGGTGTCACTATAACAACATCACCTGCAGAGTTGAATGTCGAAATAGTCTTTTGAAGGTTTTACAAGCATGTTCCAAAGTTTAAAAAATTTTAAAAAGTGCTGTTGATTTTTTTGTCTTCTTTTCATGATCAACAGCCTCACCTCTAAACATTGACGAGTACTCATATGCAAAAGCATGTTGACTAACATTAGCAATCTGGATTGTCCTTGTGTGTGGGTTTGATGGGTTTGAATCTCTTATTTTCTTGACAACGTTCTTCTCCAGGTTTAATACAACATAATTGAGAATGTGCTGGTCTAAATAAGAGCAAACCATCATAAGCTGTGTGTTTTTTCCTTCTTTAATCTTGATATCTTTATCCTGGAGGTTTGTATCGTATGCTTTCCTATCTTTGACTGTGTGCATTATGAAAATCTGTTGTTTTTTAAACCAAAATATGCTTACGCAGCAAAACAAAAATAAACGCTGACACGGCAAAAAATATAGATACGGGTAATTTGCAGAACGGATATGTTTTCGGCGGGAAAATGTGCGTGATACTTCCAAACTGAGATCGCAGTGTAGGTCACTAACTCGACAAACAACAAAATCTGGTGTCCTATTTCACTAACAAGATAAATAAAGCATACCACCTTTTAAATTTTCTTCAAACATTAAAAAATCAATATGTCCAAAAATTAATTATTAATGTTATACAAAAGCCTTTTGTGATCAAGGCTAGAATATTCTCATATTTATCTATATATTAAAAGTCTAATTCTCTATATCTCCGTTTTCGAAATTCTACTGTAATGTTAATTTTCGTAAAAGTAAATAAACAGCAAGAAGCTCAACAGCTATTTTGCTTTTTCTTTCTTTGGTTTCTTAATATTGATTGATTGCTCTGGTCTCTCTGCTCTGGTCACTGGTGCCATCGTTTTGTACATGGATAGGGAATGGTCTAATGGTCATGGTATCCTGTTTCTTAAATAGAGAACATTTTGTTATGGATTTGTACAGTTGTTCTTCAGAAATTATTATGGGGCTTATCGCAACCAGCCATCTTAACAAATTAAACAAAGACCAAAGACCAATGGAAACATTTACTTTACTTTAGCCCTTTTGAAAATTGAGAGTGGCATATTTTTGCTGCATGGTAATACATCCAAGTAATTTGGTCACAAAAAATATGTTCGTTTCAACGACCGACCGAACGACCGAATTAATCCTCAAAATTATCCGCCAAATTTAAATTTTCTGTTTTCTTGCCTAAATAAACCCTGAAATTCATAAAATTTGCTCAAAATAAGGCAAAATAGAACAGATTTACGATGTCATTCGCCAAAATTAGTTCCCGCCAAAATTTTCAACACATGAAACCTATTAGAGTTGCAAAGAGGTTCCCAACAGACTCAAAATTCACACACGCAAATTTGTTTGCAATATAGTATAATTCGGGGAAATATTTGTTTGTTTGCAATTTACGCAAACCTGATTTTTTGGAAATTGGGGAAATTTCCGGTATAATTCGGGGAAATATTTAAAAATTTGGGAAATTTACTCAAAAACAAACAGGATTCACACATTCACAAAATCGAAAAGTGGATTTTACAGTCACGCAATTTTTTTTTTTATTCACACTTTCTTACTAAACTGCCTACTATCCCTTAATAAGGCAGCGAAACTTTCTGGGCGCAAAATTTCCTGACATTTAAGTGTTTGAAAAATTACCTATTTCAAATGAAAAATCTCTTGGTGTAGATGTTCTCTTTTTCTTGGTAGGCTGAATGGAGTTTTCTTTTGATTTGTTAGTTTCAGCTGTTGATGAGCTTGCTTTTGGGATGGTTGGGATGGTTGGTTTTATCGGTGTTGTTTTTTTTTGTGTGACTGGGCTTGTATCAGACTTGTTCATCCAAAATATGTTTCCAACATATAAAAAGGTGAAAGGGAACAATTACCCAAGACCCCACAGAGAGAAAATCACACTTCTTATACAAAGAGAATTATTATACTTTTCTAACAGTGAGGTGACAGTTTTTTCTGGTACGCCGTGTTTTTTCACAACATTATTCATAAATTGCAAAATTTTTAATGCCTGTAAATTATAAATAAAGCACATGATAGACATCGATATACCTTCAGTTGATGGAAATTGGTGACCAAATTTTCTGCATGTTTGGGTAGTTGAATTAGAGTTGTTGTATCATATGTCGATTTCAGATACAGCTTGTACATATCATCTATAGAAGTAAATACAAAGGAAATAATTGTTGGATGAATTTTTCAAATTTGTTCATATTTGTGAAATTTACGTACTAAAGTTTTTTAGGAAATGCTGATTCATCAAAATATATATACACAAAATGTTTGGAACTTTATATGAAGCATAATTTAAGGAAGTTTCGTAAAAGACCATTCAAAAAGTATGTACACTCAAAATAAGTTATACGTAATTTTTGGAACTATGTGCTTCACAAAAAATTGAAACTACTATTCTTTCAATAAATATTTGAGTCTTACTTCAGTGTTGCGGCAAATATAAAAGTATGGACAAAAATTCAAATTCTTTGTATTTTCTAAGTTACCTGAACTATGGCTTTTCCAACTTTCTTGGCTCGCACGTAAGCCCTGTGTACAACATAAACTTTGTACCTGGAATTAAATGAGTCGACGTTTGTCATAACTGTCATAACCCACTGCCCCCTATTTTGTCTTCTAAACTTCAGTCTGAATAACAAAAAGGAATGTGGTTTTTTGACGCCTTGCCTCAAAATGTCCGAAACCATTTTGATTAAAATTGTCATTGAAATATAACGTACCCAACCCCACAAAAACTTTTGCTGACTCCAAATTTTGAAAAATTTATTTTCATTTTACCGACCATATTTTTCCAACATTCTGCCTGCAGAACAACAAATTTAATCTGTTTCGTGCCTCATTAAAACTCACCCTGTTTTTAGGTTAAAATTAGCCGGGAGGCTTTAGTCTTCTTGAAAGTGGCTGTGCCCTGCTACACAGTTTTGGGACATACACACACAGACAATCTCAGATTATAACTCAACTGAAGTTGAGAATATATCATGGATATTGCGATTTCATCAAGTTTTTTTATGGCTGAGAATCCCCCCCCCCCGCTAATCGATTTTAAAAACACTTTCCATCCAGGACATTCTTATTCTAACCCACCCCCGCCCGCTTGCTTATTAATTTTTTTGAAAATTATCTTTTAAATTTCCTTTTTTTTTTCCTGATTCTTCTGTATTAGGCTGCTTTTCAATAATTTTCCTTCCTGGACATTTTTATTCCAACCCCTCGCTTATTAAGTTTTGAGATTTTTTCCACCCACCCCGCTTATCCCGTCCATCAGGTACCCGAGAGTAGAACAGTTTTTGAGAAGCAAATAATGAATTGAATCGGTTCTTACAGAAAGGTGGTTTCGGTGATTGTTCATCGTCAGGTTGACAACCGCTTCAATTTCACGAGTTGTCTTATTACTCTTCATATCATTAACCACCTAAGGATAATAAGCAAATATTATAATTCTGAATTATAAGAAACAATACCCTTGGAATAGTCTCTTATAAAATTGGTCTTTGGATAACTAGAAAGAATAATTGATTTTTATATTTTACCTGGTTATTTCAAAGTTTGATTTGTTTATGGGAATTTTGGACGTCTAAGCAGTGACACGTATGAAAAAATTGGTTTCTGTAAGGGTTGGTAAACAACCAACTTTGTACTAGTAACACACTTACATGTGATGATGACCATTCTTGGATTTCAGTTGAATTCCACTTCGATTTTGAAACAGCTTCTCTCCAGACTCTTTTGTCCGAGAGTTTTTAACACAGCTCTTAAGCTGAACTAAAAGAAAATTTTAAAAAAGGTTAGAAATAATGAAGAAAAGGTGAAAATGTTTACTCTCAGGTACCTAATAGACAGGGGGTGGAATAAGCCGGTGGGTGGGGAAATCTCAAAAACTTAATAAGCGGGTGGGGGTGGTTGGAATAAAAGTGTCTTAGGTGGAAAATATTTTTGAAAAGCAGCCTAATACAGAAGCATCAGGGCAAAAAAGGAATTTTTTTGAAAAATTCATTTGCGGGGGACGCTTATTAGGTACGCGAGAGTAAAGCTAAAACTTTTAAATTCAAAAACGTACACATCAGGTAGTATTTTTTACTGCAAAATTTTTTTAAAGAGATATACTTTAACACGTCAATGCCAGAAATCTTTTTAAAAAGTTGTTTTAGTTGATTTGCAAAATCAATTCTCAGGAAACGCAACTTTTGATTTTTTGCGTCAATTTTTGCTGATTATAGCAAAAGAAGCTTGAATCGTTATTGGCGTGGTGTAAAAATTTTGATTCGCGATTTCCACCTAGGACACTTCACGAGCCTAAAAAGTCGCAAAATTTTCTAGATTTTTTCGCCAAAAATGGAGTTTTAACTGGTTTCTCCACCGGAAATGGGACTTTAAATTTATAAAATAAAATTTATAACAGTCTTACTGAAAGGTCTTTTTCTTCTTGAGTCTTAATGGAGCCCTTCTTTCGTCCTTTTCTCCTACTCATGTTTGTTGTTTCAGTTTCTTGTGTTCGTAATTCTGTCGATGAGTTTAATGATTTGTCTTCTTCTATTGATGTTTCAGTGTCTTGTGTTTCTTGTGTACCTTCTGTAAATGAATTTATTGTTGTGGTTGTTTGGTCTTCATCATCTGACATCCCAATACTGGACTCGTACTCGATATCGTATTCTTTTTCATGATCTGAAGATATTAAATACAAAAGAAAAATCAGTAAATCGCACTCTCATGTGATGGTAATTATATATACCCTTTTTCAATAAGGAAGATATGTTGACTAAATAAATTTCCACCCCCCTCCCATTTTTCCCCACCCTGGAAAGGTAAGTGTGTGAATATTATTTCAATAATTCAATTTAGTCTGTTTTAATATGTGATTGATGTGCTCATAAATAACTTATTAATGATAATAAATTATTTTTCGTTAGTTTCAATTTGAAATTTCATTTGATATTTTGTTTTAACTTTATTTTTCCTTATAATACTTTATTTTGTCATCCAAGTAGATGATTTTTAACCATAGTTGTATATAATTTATCTCTCAAAAAAAGTAATATTTTATTGATAAAAAGTATTTTAAGACACATTTTTATTTAGTATTTCATTATATCTTATTTTATTTTGATTCGATTTGAAAAATATGTAGCTATGATTTTTTTTCTGCTCTAACAATAATCTCCTGTATCTGAGTCTAATCAGATCATTTGAGCCCAAAAGCTATATTTTTGCTAACCTTTAAAATGTTTTTCATGTTTATCTCTCAATCTTTTTTTTTTTTTTAGTGTACAATATAAAACTAAAAGAAAATATAATTACATTGTGGTGTTTTGAATCATTCCAGCCCTGCTACACAGTTGAAGTTTCATGTATCTGACACACAAGGAGGCTTTCTAAGAAGGTTTGTTTTATGTTTGATTTAGCTTATAAATCCAATTTCTTCTTTTCATTGGTGGACTTGTGTGGAAAATTCTTTGCAAATTTTGGCTATTTTTTGCAAAATTAAATCGTTGCGAAAAATAAAAAAGTCCACTTCAGATAGAATTTAGTTTTGAATGAAAGTTTTGATTATAATTGAATAGGTTATAAATTCCATGCAGTAGTTTTTCTGCAGCTATCTACAAGAATGAATTTAATTTTGAATTATATATGAGCACTCTTACATTTAGAAAAGTTTTCTATGCTTACAGTCTGTATACAGAAACTGGTTTTTCCTAGTAAAATCTAGTTTTTCTACAACTTTGCATTCCCAGCTATTCCTGTCTTTTCCCAGTTTTCCTAATGAATGAATATTCAGATTCATCCAACTTGTTAACGTATGCACTTTGCTTTTTCTTGTTGAGGCTGGCCACATTAAAGTTAAACTAATGCTCTGTTTAAAAAGATTTACGCCATTTTTATGGTATGCAATATCTAAATGACGTGTTCTTTCCACCCGCACTAGAGCTGTCTCCACAACTTGTATCCAACTCTCCCTTATTTTGTATCCATTTCCTTTTTCGTTTCTCATAAAAGCAAGAATGAAATTTTAAATTAGCACACACATACATTTTACACAAGACCATCATGGCTGCCGTTATTGAGAGAATTGACCAACCCTCAAGGCTCATATTGAGACAATTTCTTGAGAAGGTGTGCTCGCGAAGTTCGGACTGGCTTTCTGATAAACGGAAAGAAACATTTAACGTAATTCAAAGGGACCTAACGTCGCCTGCTTCAAAGTGGCCCCAAAGTGTACAACTGGCGTTTTGGAAGAAGCCCATGACGAGAAATGAAACGGCACTTATGATGTTATTTTGATAGGTAAATGTGATTATTTATCATTAAGAAACTTTAAATGATAACTTCTTACTCGATTTATTCATGCAGGGTTATTAAATATGGAATTCATAACATATTTTGTCAAATAAACCTATTTCTTCCAAATACATTTGCATTTCCTTTTTCAGGCAATGGATTATCTCCCTTTGTGGCGGCGGCATGGTGTCTAACGTCATATGAGAAGTGCTGACACCAGACGTCTGTATTACAAGCCCGTTTAAATCAAATCGACTATATGTTTAGGCACTTTGATACCAATCGTGACACCTGGTTTCATTACAGCCTAGAATATGGTAGGCAGCTGTACTTAAATGGGAATCCACGTCTCTAATAGTACAATCCAATATATGGAATAATTTTTTAGGTTGAATAAGGTTTATTTAAAAATGAAAATTATAATTTCTAGAGTATTTATCGGGACTGTCTTTCACTCCCGCTTTCCATGTTATGTTATAATATTTTTTTAGTAGGTGTTATAAGTTTTTGTTGAATAGTGACTTTGATATGTCAATTGTCGTATAATTGTGCGTCTTTATTTCTTGATATATATTGACAGTATCCCAGATCTACACAAAATGTTTCGAAAGTTACTATATTGAGAGTAACTGCTATTTCATATGACGAATATGCAATCTCGAAATCGTAAGGACCGCGTTTGTCTAAAAGGACTGGGGATGACAACAAAGTTGTGCGATTGTGTTTATAAATAGGGCGCCGTATCAGTTATTGACTTTCTGCGCGCACAACAAGATTCTTGTTGTAAAATTTTCTGCGTGCACGTAAGAAAATTATGAACAGCTGTTATCAGGTTAGAACTAGGTAAATCAAAAATGAATCGGTCCCGTTAATTTGAAGTTTAGTTTAGCTTTATATTGCAGAGTGAAGGTTTTCACGAGTAATCGTAGCCATCAAATATGTGAGTTTTTATTTTATTTATTTCCATTTTTTTTCATAAATAAGATCATCAATTTAAATCTGAAAAAATCAGTCCCCCGAGGGACTCAACTGCAATTACGCCCAGTTGATCATATCGAAAGGCACATGAGAAAGAAGAATTATGCCATTTCTCAAGAAAGCTCCGGACAGCCAATTCACTTACGTTTATTGCATAACCGTACCAAAATATCTAAAGAAACTTCTTGATATTTCAAAGATTGCCAACAAACTTGCATCCCACATCACAGTAGTCAGCAACTTGTTATCAGATCCGGATTGCGGACTCATCAAGCCAATCAAAATTTTGTTCAACATAATGGAAGTTCTTCCAGAAGGTACAATTTTTCTGATATCCAAAAAATAGGTTTTACAAAATCAAACAGGTTGCACGCCGAGGGCATTCGTACGTTACCAGTATCTCCAAGACCGAACTTCATTACCAAGACCATTTGTTCAAGGTTAGTAAATCTTACGTTTTTTCTTGTTGTTTTATTAAGTTCAAATAGCTTTTTTGGTTACATCCAACTCTTTAACTTTAACATTTCCAGATTTGATATGCAATTATGTTCTTATCTTTTCCGCAATATTCAATAGTTTTCCCGATTCGAAAACACGTGTAGAATTCCCACAAAAATATTATAAGTTATTGCTACATCGAAAATTTCCAATGAAAGAGCCCAAGCTACTTCTCCAAGGAGAATCAGACTCGGGGAAGACCAGTTGGGAGGCACCATTTAATGGAATCATTTCAACAATTAACATTGCAGGTGTTACCCAAGAAGGAAATTTTGCTGGTCAACTTATCAACAACCAGACTGAATTAATATTTATGGACGAGTGGACCGTCAACTCTTTGAGCTGTGAAGATGCCAAACGAATTTTACAGGGTAAAAAGCCTCAAAGTACTAAGTATGTGCAAAAGTATTCTGTTTGGAAGATATTAATTCAACTGTAAACCTTTAACTTTGTAAGTAGTCTAACTCAAAGATATTTAATTGTTTCAAGTGGTCTTGTGGTGCTTGCTCAAAAGCACGCGTCACTGACCAAAGTGATGTACAATTTGAGCTTCTTCATAACGATCAACGTTCTGCCAAACTTTGGAATCTCCCTAGATCATGACACAGTGTATTTTCGTCTAAAAGTATTGAATGATGTCACAAACGACGTGACAATTGAACCTCAGCTGGAGCACATTACTGGCGAACTTCTTGCATCAGGAGCTATAAAGGAGGATGGAGCAAGAGCTGACATTAGTGCTGGGGGGCTCTGGACTAGAGACCAGCGGGTATTCTTTGAAGTTAGGGTATTCAACGCCTATGCCCAAAGGTACTTTAGGATGAGCCCTTCAAATGCTTTTGAGGTCAACGAGAAAGAGAAGAAAAGAAAGTATAATCAGAGAATTATACAGGTTGATGGAGGATCCTTTACGCCTCTAATTTTCACAACAAATAGAGGTTCAGGCAGGAAAACACAAATGTTTATGAAAACCCTCAGTATGCTCTTTTCTGAGAGAAGGAATGAAATGATGTCTTTGACTTTCTTGAGGACTAAACTATCTTTTGCTATGGTCAGATCGACTGTTTTATGTATTCGGGGGAGTAGAACACCCAAGAGAACTGTAGCTCATACCATGGACATAAACATTACAGAAGCTACAGGCTATATGTAATGTGATCTCAACTGATTACATGGCTCCGACTGGGTTCTAGGTCCCCCCGCCAAACTTAGGCCCCCCCCCCAGAGAGCAAGGTCCCCCCAGCCTAATAAAAGTTTAGTTCCCAGTATAATAGGGGAAAAATTTTTGATGAATATTTTTTTTTCAGTGTGAATTTTTACCTTTTAGTCAATGAAAACACAAGTAAATAAACAGTAAATAAACAGTAAAGTAAATAATTAGTAGTAACTAAACATTTTACAACTTATGCACCTTTGAGTTCTCAATTGCTCTCTGAAATAGTGCCAAAAGGCTTAACTTTTTCCGGAAAGATTTTGCAAAGGACTAAGTTATGTGTAATACAATTTCAAGGCAAGCCAAGCAGTAAGACTTAGCTATAACAAAAGTCAGCTAAGATATTTCTAGAAGACTGCATGAACTTTTAGCTTGGCTCTGTGACTAGAAACACAACCAAGGGGTTCCTTTTGGAGTTTATTTTTAACAGAAAGTTAATTAAAATGTTAAGAAATGTTTGTGTTGTTTAGACTTTTTACATAAGAAAGGAAGAGTATCTAGCTAAAATGTCAATGTAATGAAGTTTTCGTTTCTGGAAAAAACCCAGGTATATAAATAATGACATAAAAATAATATCACATGAATTAACTTTTAAAAACCTTAATAAAAATAATATATAGTGAAAACTATCACTTAGAACTATAAAATAAATATCAAAATATCAACAAAATAAATAATAAAGCGAAACTTCGCTTTTGTGGGATAAAATAACAGCCTTTTCTTTTTTTGAAAATAAATAAAATATAAGTTCTTCATTGTTTTTGTAAAAGTGCATTGATTTTATATCAATCAAAAACTAAGGAACAATAAAACTACTAAAAACAAAGGAGAAGCTGGCAAAACTATCATGGGCATTAATTTTTAATTTTTGCAGATCATTTACAGCTGGCTTTTTGACCGGTGGGTTAGGCCGCGGTCACAAATAACTTGCGTTCGCGTCCGCCGACCGACCCACTTCTTGTCAAAAAAATCCGACACTTTTCAGTCGGGAAGTCGGTAATTATGTCGGATTTTTTAGCGATATTATTCAAAGAATTTTGTAGATTCAACATAGCCAGCGTTTCGATCATCGAGTGTTTTTAAGAAGACATCTATCTGCAATTTTTCAAAGATTTTCTGCGCTAAAAATTGCTGTACAAATGCTTTTTGCCGGACGCGATATGTAAAATAATCATTTCATAGATGATATAATAACCAAACGAAAGAAAAATCGTCGTGACAATCTCTTCAAAAAACTAAATTCTAAGAAATCAAAACTGAAATTTACTTGTGAGATTGACCCCACTAAATTTCTCGACACCACAATGATCAAACAAGACGACAATAGTTATGAGACATCTGTTCACCGTAAAGAAACCAAAGTTCCTACACATTGGTCTTCTAAAGTACCTAAAAAGTATAAACGGAATGCCATTCGTAGTGATCTAAGTCGTGCTTACCGAATCTCTTCCAATTTCCATAGAGAGAAAGAAATTATTCATGAGAAGTTGAAGAAAGTCGACTTTCCTGTACCGTTTATCAACAGTGTCTTCAAACAATTTTCTGACAAGAAAAACAACCCAACAGATCCAACATCCGATAATGACCCGAAAGACACTGTCAAAATTTCGATTCCATTCTGCGAAAACAACGAAAATGCCTCGAAAAAGTTCCTCCGAAGATTCCATCAACTCACCGATAATCGTTATCAAGTTTCTATTATTTGGAAAACTAAGAAAGTTAAAAACTTATTCTTTTTAAAAGATAAGAATCCCCACATGGCATGCCAAATTTATGAGGGAGTATGTTCATGCGGCCAAAATTATATCGGTGAAACTGAGAGAAATGTTACGACAAGATGGGCTGAACACGAAAATGTTAATCACAATTCTGAGCCCGCAAAACATTTAAAGGAAAACCCCACCCACCATTTCCAATGGAGATGCATTTTAAAAGCTCCAATTAACGATAAGGAAAGGAAATTTCTGGAAGCCTCATTTATTGCTACTATGGGACCATCATTAAACAACCAAATAGAAACAAAACAATTACAACTTTTTAGAAATGGCATCACTTGATTTACTCCACGGAATAAAATAAAATTTTATTACCCATTATGTTTTTTAACGAATTTTTTATCAAGCGCTTATTAATGACTTTTTTATTTGTAGATAATTAGGCAATTTTTTTCAACATTTTAGATACAAATTTGTGATTTTTTACCATTCTTGTATACTGATGATGGCGTAAGCCGAAAAGCTTCTATTTTTATGTAGTGAAATAAATTTTGATTTTTTATAAAATAATCATATTACGCGCTTGATGATTCTTGCCGCCTGAAAAAACCTTTGCGCAGAGCGCAATGCAATTTTCCGATGATTTCAGCACGGACCGACCGCTTATGTTCATAGCACATTTTTCCGATGATTTTATATGCCGACCGACCGACCGACTCACATTTTGGGGTTGAAAATGACGCGAACACAACTTATATGTGACCCAGGCCTTAGTGTTAGATATATCTATATAGAAAAAATAAAAGGGAGATTTGTTGACCAAAATCAAAAACATTTTACCTTGTCAGACGACTTTGGCTTTATCTTGCCAATTTCTTTTTCTTTGTATAGTTGTTTGGTTGAATATTTTGTCTGTTTTGTATCATATTTGTTAGTATTGTCGGTCGAGCAGGGGTGTGATGGTGTTTCAGCTTTTGCTCTGCTGAGATAGAGCTCTATCTCAGAGGTTATGTCGAGGGTAGTATTTTGATCCATGAGAGATTTTCAAACTTTTCTTAGATATAATACCAGAAGAAAAATTTTATAATTTTTTGTTAAAAATACAGTAATAACACTCAGCTACAACAGATTCACAATATCACCTTTTGGACTTTTGTTTTTCTGTTTATGATGCTGGTCTACCATTTTGAATTTCAAGTTTTTAAGGGTCTGTCTAGATGTGGTCATTACACAAATACATATTCCTTTGATTCCTTTATCTAAAAGATTCCCCCATTATGCTCAAGAAGAAATGATATTCAGAAATTATGATTACTCTGTCATGAAAATGGAGAATTCTTACAATTAATATGACAAAGGACAAAGAATATAGTAAATTCTTTTTACAGGATTGTAAAAAGAAGATCTAGATCGGCCCTTAACATTTTACCCGAGATATTCGAAATGCGATGTGGGTACATTCACCCGCAATTTTAAAAGATGAAAGCTCTCAAAGAAGTTCACACGAGGAGATTTAAAAACACACAGAGCACTTCACTTCACTGAAGATTTTTTGTTTAAATATACACCACAATAATGAGCGAAAGACAGAAAAGACCAATTAAAGCGCCAGGACAATTGATGAATGCAACTCCTCCACCAAAACACCTTGGAAGTAAGCTCATGGTCAAAATGCTGTTTGATGATGGAGCAAGTAATTATGCCCCTTACGAACACTTTCAATTTCGAACAATAATCTATTAAGCTTCAGATGAAGAGAAGAAAAATGGGTTTATTGAAGTGCCTGATAGTGTCTTGGTTTCAGAAGATGATCTGGTGCAACACATGCGAGGCTTTCCTCTATGGGGACCTGACATGACGTACTACCCAAGTAAAATTGATAAAATTGTGACTACTGGTGCAAAGAAGAAGCAGACTAAAGGTATATTTATCTATCTAATTTTCCTTTCATCAGTAAGAGGTCGTCAGCAAAAGATTTTTGAGCTTTTTATTGACATTTTGCCCATAAGGCCTGGAATTTAATGTTATGTTTACCGTAAGCCACCTACATATCAAAAAATCTGCTGCGCCAAGTTGTCATTGATTACAATTTTTTCATTTTGTGGCGCTTCATCAAGGTTTTAAAAGATCAAAACAAACGGATCTTAATTAGGCATAATCGTATGACTCAAGACTACCTTATCAGCCCTTTTTACACCGACCCTTTTTACGCTGGCCCTTATTACGTCACACACAGCTCAATGTTTTTTCATTTTAAAAGAATGGGGTCGAGTGGGTCCATGACAACACTGGGCTTCGTGTAAAATTTCAATCGCGTTCGTCATTTCATAGAGGTCGGACGTGCTTTTGATTTGCTAATGTAAAACTTACATCTGGAAGAGTCAAATTTAATTTTTGATCTTACATTTTGTATACCTTCACAATGGTTAAAAGAGGAAGCAAGAAAAAACAATCCTCCTCTTCAGGAAGTTATTGAACCACAACCATGAGATTACTAAGCTTAAAGAGGAACTTACAACACATCTCACCACTCAGTTAACCTAAGGATGACATCATAAAACAGCTGAAAAATGAAAATCAAATGCTTAGAAGTGAACTTCAGAGCACCCAAAAAAGAGTTGTCAATTTAGAAACTGAACTAAATAATCTTCAACAGTACAACCGGCGTAACAACATTGAGTTTTGTGGAATCCCAAAGGATGATGAGGAAGGCCTGGAATCAAATGTGATAGGCATTGCAGATACCATTGGAATCAAAATTAAAAAGCAAGATATCGAAGCCTGCCATCGCTTGAAAAAGAACAGAAAAGAAAAGACACCAAGGACCATCGTGAGATTTGTTAATCGTAAATTTTGTGACCTTCTACATCAGAGAAAGAAAAACTCGAGTCAAATCGAGACGACAGGGAAACTCTCACAATTGGGAATTAATGATAAACTTTTTATAAATTGCAACTTAGCTCCCTACTCTAGATTCTTGTGGAGTCAGTTTAAAAGACTTTATGATGGAAAACTCATAGACAGATTCTGGGTATACAACGGTTCAATTTTTATTTCTACCATAGAAAATGGTGAAGATGTCAACACGAAGATTGAACATTCGAAAGCAGCCGGCGAGGCGACCTTTTTTTTCGATGTGTTCTGTGTGTATGTTTCGGCTAGAAATTTTGATCTGTTCTTACAAGGTTCCGTATTAACCGCCAGCTAGAAATTTTGATGTGTTCTTTAGAAGGAAAGGCGTGTAAAATAGTAAAGCTTGCATGATGATATCCAAATAGCAAATGTCTAAAAAATATGATGTGTTCTGATGATAATGTGATAATGATACAAAAAAAACTCATGAAGTGTTTTATGAAAAATGAAAAATAGATGTGTTCGATATGAAATATTGATTGATGTGTTCTCTCGGGCTGATGTGTTCTTGGGTTCTGGAAAAGTTTAACTTTCCTATCTAGGCCTATCTACTCCCTGGAAAATAAATAGAAGTATTTTCGACTCTTCGTTAATGTGTTCTGACTGAGAATTTGGAAAATTAATTAATAAAGATTTTTTGCGTATGTTTTCTGAATGAATCCAACTTACAGAAAAAATGCCTAGATGGCCAAATCGAAGAGGAGTTTGGGTACGTTAAAACTCACGAACTCAGACAACTCTTCGCAGGATTCGAGGATTAATAGCACTGACAGCCAACACGCGAAAACCCCACCGGTTGTTGCTACGCGCCGGGCGGCGGGGTGTATAATATAAAAATATTTACGGCACTGGACCTCCTATCTGATGCTACACATGGCGTCACAAAACTTAGAGTCCATGTGCCAACATCGAAACCGCGCGAACAGGCTGGTCTCAATATGGTAGCCGCTCACAGCGACATTAATAATTCAGAAAATTACCAACAGACTGGCAAAACAAGAACCGACTGTCAAACTGTAAACATTAACATTGAACATCAGGAACATGGACAACAAACAAACACACAAGTTTGATAAGGATGACTTGCTGCTATCAGTGGTGATCATTAAGAAATCATAGCATACAAGGTATGTCTGAAATTTTTATTCCAAAATATATAAAGTAAGGCAGGGAAATAAGTATACTTAGACTACTGTCTGGACTGTACGTACTCTGTATAGTAAAACAGAAGTAGTGCTAGTGGTAAGTTTTAAGTTTGCCTGATATGTCAATGTGTGCGAGTAACGAAAGTAAGTTAGGTTGTTGGTTCAGTTGGTTGTTGGGGTATGGGTATGGCAAAATTTCTTGTCAAGAATTTACGAATTTGAATTAAGGTAGGTGAGTATGTCAGTCAGGCACATCCTGGCAAATGAACGGGGTGAGCATTTGCATGGGGTATTCGTCACCCAGTGTAAATGAGATAGGACGTCTCAGGCTAAAAGCGTGAAAATGAATAAAAATGAACTTCGAACTGAAAAAGGGAAAAAAGTAAGAAAACTGGGAACTTTATTTTTTCTTTAAAAGTTTCTTCAATCTTCGAAGACAAAATTGACCCATGGAATAAAAATTTCATCTATGCAGTTCTTTGAAATGAAGCAAAATATTTCCATATCGGTTCAATTGAACTGGGTATTCGGCGCTATTACGTCACTTTCGTTTTCGACCCCGTTCATTTGCCAATGGTCGCAAGTGAAAAATACCCCGTTCATTTGCCAGGATGTGCCTGGCTGTATGTTGTTCGTTGTCAGTGTTGTGTGTGTGTGTGTGTGTGTGTGTGTGTGTGTGAAGTGATACTATGTTTGGCACAGTACTGCATTGACAAAGCCAAGTAAAAAGAAGCTTTTTTTGTCTGGGAAAAGATGAACAGTTTACCCTCAACCCCAAATTAATTATACCGTGAGATCGGGTAACTTGCATCAGTGGAGGCTAACATGCATAACCCTTAAATGAATAATCTGGCTGGTCATTAAAATATAAAGTTACTTAAATCAAAACAAATATGGTAGAGAAGGGCTGCGAGCTGAGCTGCTTAGTTGATTTGTTTTAAAATTTTGCTACTTTAATTTAGTCAGTCATTTGATGGTTATGCAAGTTTTCCTCCACTGATGCAAGTTACCCAACTTCACGATATTATACTTTATTTATGATGGCTATAAACTATTTCTCTTAAACTTGCTACCAAAATACTTACATCAGACCTATTCCAATCCTCATGGTCAAATAGACCTTTTTTCAAAGAGGACGTCCTGTTGAATAATTATGTAGTCCAGCCAAAAAAAACAATGGTAGAGGCATGCATAATTATGCATGGTTTTATCATTGTTTTTCTGCTGGACCACATAATTATTCAACAGGGTGGCCTCTTTGAAAAAAGGTCTATGGTGATGGCTTCTCCATAAAAGCAAATAACACAATGCAAATATATTGCAGGAATAGTGTCAGGACATGCAGGCAACCTAGTAGGGTTGGGTATGGTTGTGGTTGGGTTTCAGATTGGCTGGGAATTGGGTCATTATCAGTTAGTGTCAGAGTTGGAGCTCGATCGAAACAAACACTTTTTTGTGATTTTCTCTTAATATAGTGTAGTTTGTAATCTGTAGTTTGTACAATAATAAATAGCAGCCACCAGAGAAATTCTCCTGGCTTGTATCAGTAGCGCAGTGGTTTGAGTGTTGGGTTTCTGATCATATTGGAACTTTGCATTTAGTGGGCTCGTATGAAATGATTTGTCTTTCGCAATAGCAATATTCGACTTTCAATGCATGTCTTGTAGTACTACAGTTGCCATTCAAGCTTTGCTGGTTTCTTCACTTCAGGTTCTACACACAAATCACCTTGCAAATCGTAACCTGCCCAACCTGATGATTGTGAAGATTTTTTTCAAAGCTGTGAGCATTGGTAAGTGTGCATATTATATAACCTCATAGACCTAAGCGGGCACTTGATTAAAAAATGACTTTACGTGCGGCCCAAAATTAGGCCTTTGATATTTTAAACCCTTACAGTGCAGGGAAAATTTAGCTTAATTTGAGTAAATTTTCAGGAAAAATATACTATGATTTTTCAAATTCTACACCCTGTAGAGTGTAGTGCACTTTTCCCCATCTTTGCTCATTTTGACCCAACCTGACAAGCTTGGAAAAGGGACCCTTAAGGGGTGTACATACAGTAGGTCATCTACCTTGGGTGCCACCCCCCCCGGCTCATAGACCATTTGCTAGCTAGGATGTCATGTTGAATATAATTAAAAACTTCAGCATCAAAACAATGATAGTAGTTAAAAATGAATGTACACTTATAATACTTATGCATAAACCTGTCATTTTTTTATGGTGGAGTTTTTAAATATCCAACATGATACCCTAACTACCAAATGTTCATTGTTCAGTCTAACATGTCCAGTCTTTAAAATTGAAAGATTTTATAATGTAGTAACCTTATGTACCTAAACTACCTGGGAATTTCTCAATGAACCCCACTCTGAAACTCAAAATGAGAAAGAAACTCAGCAAACTTGGAACCCACTAGCAAGTCATTTGTTTACCTTTAAAGCATGTTTTCTATTTCTGTGGAAATTCATCTTTAACATGAACCATCATGCAACTTTTTACATTCAGATTACAAAATTACACAAGGGAACTAAAAAGGTTTTAAAATTGTTGCATGACATTTGTCTGTATTAACACTTTTAGTTACTAAGTTTTCAAGATATTTAAATCAGGACTGGATAACTTTTGAACTTTTGAGGGTGTGGACATCTTTTCTTTAGAACTGTAAAATTTTCACTCTATAGAGATTTCCAAAAGAAAGAATCTTTTGGAAAATTACATCACAAAGGGGACATAAAAATTTTTGGAATAAAAACTGAACTTTTTACAAGGGAAAGTACAGTAAACCACCTAAACCATATCTTTTGCGTCCTTAAGGAACTAAGCTCATAGCTCCAATAGTAACTTCAAAAGAAGATCCAGACCTTGCCTGAACAATGATGGGTCATTCTATTTTAAACTGATACATATAAAAACAATCTTGTATCTTAAATTGCTGGCAAAAGATTATTTAGTATCAAACAAGAAAGTATACTTGAAATTCTAAGTTTACTGTACTAATTGGATATTTTGCAGTATTTTTCTCGTGCTCTTTCAATTTAAACATGCTAAGAAAATTTTTTTCTTCAAAATCATAGGTTTCTTGAACTGATGAACGTATTACAATCTTGAATTTGTTGAATTGTTTCTCTCGATTATTTTGTGTAAGTATTTATAGAAAGTAAGTATTATACAAAAGATCTGTGATTATAATTTGAAATTCGCATACATTACATGAGAGTTTGACGAGAGCAATTTTATCATCCATTCTATTTTGAAAATATTTTAATTTATAGTATTCATAATTTGAATCTTTTTTAAGGGATTGATAGAGGCTTCCAATATCACTCAAAGGGAGGAGTAAGAAAAAGGTAATATGTGCAGCAAGTTAACTGCAGACTGGAAGATAACTGCAAAGTGTTGGTTTTCTTTAGGTCGTTTTGGAAAAATAGAGTAGTCATGTAGGGAGTGTAAGATTTAAAAAGTAATAGGTAGCTGACCTTGTGAGATCTTTCTGGGTATCTTAGAATATTTGAAATATGGATGAGGGGTAAGGGTAATAAAGAGTTGCTGATTTCTTTAAAAAAATAAAACATGAAATTTCATCTTGATAGCACTTACTATTTTGTTTTAAGCAAAAAGCCAATTTTAAATGATAATCTTCAAAACTCGAGTGACGCCTGATAGTCCTATCAGGTTTAGAAGTATCATAGAGTGTCGCTGATTTTTTTTCAGAAAACCATGAAAAGAAAATACAAATTTTTAACACGTTTACTACATATTTGTTTAAAAGCAAAAAGTAAAATCCAATTTTTGGACAATCCTCAACACTCGAGTGACGCCTGATAGTCCTATCAGGTTTAGAAGTATCATAGAGTGTCACTGATTTTTTTTAAACCATGAAAGTACAAATTTTTAACAGAGTTTACTAATTATATGTTTAAAAGCAAAAAGCAAAATCCAATTTTTGATAACAATCCTCAACACTCGAGTGACGCCTGATAGTCCTATCAGGTTTAGAAGTATCATAGAGTGTCGCTGATTCTTTTTTAAACCATGAAAGTACAAATTTTTAACAGCGTTCACTAATTATATGTTTAAAAGCAAAAAGCAAAATCCAATTTTTGATAACAATCCTCAACACTCGAGTGACGCCTGATAGTCCTATCAGGTTTAGAAGTATCATAGAGTGTCGCTGATTTTTTTTAAACCATGAAAGTACAAATTTTTAACAGCGTTTACTAATTATATGTTTTTTAAATAGCAAAAAAGCTAAATCCAATTTTTGATAATAATCTTCAACACTCGAGTGACGCCTGATAGTCCTATCAGGTTTAGAAGTATCATAGAGTGTCGCTGATTTTTTTAATCATAAAGATACAAATTTTTCACAGCGTTTACTGCATATGTTTAAAAGCAAAAAGCAAAATCCAATTTTTGATAATAATCTTCAACACTCGAGTGACGCCTGATAGTCCTATCAGGTTTAGAAGTATCATAGAGTGTCGCTGATTTTTTTTCAGAAAACCATTAACAGCGTTTACTACATATGTTTAAAAGCAAAAAGCAAAATCCAATTTTTGATAATAATCTTCAACACTCGAGTAACGCCTGATAGTCCTATCAGGGACGCCTGATATTCCTATTAGGTTTAGAAGTATTATAGAGTGTTCCTGATTTTTTTTCAGAAAACCATGAAAATACAAATTTTTAACAGCGTTTACTACATATGTTTAAAAGCAAAAAGCAAAATCCAATTTTTGATAATAGTCTTCAACACTCGAGTGACGCCTGATAGTCCTATCAGGTTTACAAGTATCATAGAGTGTTGCTGATTTTCTTTTCAGAAAACTATGTAAATACAAATTTTTAACAGCGTTTACTACATATGTTTAAAAGCAAAAAGCAAAATCCAATATTTGATAATAATCTTCAACACTCGAGTGACGCCTGATAGTCCTATTAGGTTTAGAAGTATCATAGAGTGTCGCTGATTTTTTTTCAGAAAATACAAATTTTTAACAGCGTTTACTACATATGTTTAAAAGCAAAAAGCAAAATCCAATATTTGATAATAATCTTCAACACTCGAGTGACGCCTGATAGTCCTATCAGGTTTAGAAGTATCATAAAGTGTTGCTGATTTTCTTTTCAGAAAACCATGTAAATACAAATTTTTAACAGCGTTTACTACATATGTTTAAAAGCAAAATGCAAAATCCAATATTTGATAATAATCTTCAACACTCGAGTGACGCCTGATAGTCCTATCAGGTTTAGAAGTATCATAGAGTGTTGCTGATTTTCTTTTCAGAAAACCATGTAAATACAAATTTTTAACAGCGTTTACTACATATGTTTAAAAGCAAAAAGCAAAATCCAATATTTGATAATAATCTTCAACACTCGAGTGACGCCTGATAGTCCTATTAGGTTTAGAAGTATCATAGAGTGTCGCTGATTTTTTTTCAGAAAACCATGAAAATACAAATTTTTAGCAGCATTTACTAATTATATATTTAGAGCAAAAAGCAAAAGCCAATTTTCGATAGTGACACCTGATAGTCCTATCACGTTTAGAAGTATCACAGAGTGTCGCTAATTTCTTTTTTTTTTAAGTTATAAGATATAGAGAACAGGGACAAAAGTACGAAGATTTTTCTGTTTTTTTTCTTTCGAAAAGAAAGAATACCAAAATTATAGTCCAAACCCTTACGTAAACCCTTCTTTTATTGGTCTAGTTTAATTCTCTTCTTGTAGAATTTTAAACGCTCTCTTTACCTTTTACCCTTTTCTTACCCCTCGTCCTTTGGGCCCTGTTGAAATGTTTGAATTTATTTATACAGTATTGTGATTATTTACTGTTTTAGTAGCTAACACTACGGGACTTGAAATAAAGTATTATTTACTACTTTTAGTAAACGTTAGTATATACTCTTAGGTTCCAAATAAACGGCCCCCCCCCCGCTTGTTAATTTTTCGAAAATTTTCCAACCCCCCGGACCTTATTAGGACCCCCCCCCCCGTTTATTAATCTGTAAGAATATTTTCAGCTGTCAAAGAGAAGGCCCTTATTATGCTCTAAATAGCCTGATTTTAGCCTATTTTTACCTTATTTTTGGGTTTCAGAAGTACAATTTCCAACCCCCCCGGCAATTAGGTCCCCCCGTTTATTAAAATCTAGAAAATTTTCCAACCCCCCCCCGTTTATTTGGAACCTAAGAGTAGCTTCTGATTCCCTCAAATTCAACTACCTTATATAAAAAAGAAAAAGTACTTGCTGAAAAAGTTCACGTCTTTCTTACATACTCTTTAAAACATATGTATGTAATTTTTAGTGCACTATGGATGAGCTAAATTCTTGGTTTTCAAATAACTTGTTTAAAACTGATGGACAGTATTGCGCTATATCGAAAATCAAATGCAAATATGACGCAGAATCTTCAAAAACTAGTACATCCAATGAACTCTTTCAAGAAGCTTTAGAACGAAATCTTGCCAGGAGAAATATCGTTTACACGCTTGGTAGAAAAAGAAATCGAAAGAGAAAGTATGAAAAGATTATTACTGGTGTCAATCTATCGAATCTTAAACAAAGCTCCAGTAGCAAAAAAGCTCTCACCACTGCCAATGCAAATGCTGACTATCCTGAAGTTCTCACTGCGAATGCTGACAATGCTACAGTTCTCACTGCGAATGCTGCCAATGCTGAAGATCTCACTGCGAAAGTTGACAATGCTGAAGTTCTTACTGCGAAAGCTGACTATCCTGAAATTCTCACTGCGAAAGCTGACAATGCTGAAATTCTCTCTGTGAATGCTGACAATGCTGAAGTTCTTACTGCGAATGCTGACAGTGCTGCAGTTCTTACTGCGAAAGCTGACAATGCTGATGTTCTCACTGCGAATGCTGACAGTGCTGAAGTTCTTACTGCGAATGCTGACAATGCTGCAGCTCTTCTCTCTGCGAAAGCTGGCAATGCTGAAGTTCTTATTGCGAAAGCTGACTATCCTGAAGTTCTCACTGCGAAAGCTGACAATGCTGCAGTTCTTACTGCGAAAGCTGACAATGCTGATGTTCTCACTGCGAATGCTGACAGTGCTGAAGTTCTTACTGCGAATGCTGACAATGCTGCAGCTCTTCTCTCTGCGAAAGCTGGCAATGCTGAAGTTCTTATTGCGAAAGCTGACTATCCTGAAGTTCTCACTGCGAAAGCTGACAATGCTGAAGTTCTTACTGCGAAAGCTGACTATCCTGAAGTTCTCACTGCGAATGCTGACAATGCTACAGTTCTCACTGCGAAAGCTGACAATGCTGAAGTTCTTACTGCGAATGCTGACAATGCTGAAGTTCTTACTGCGAATGCTGACAATGCGGCAGTTCTTCTCTCTGCGAAAGCTGGCAGTGCTGAAGTTCTTATTGCGAAAGCTGACTATCCTGAAGTTCTCACTGCGAATGCTGACAATGCTACAGTTCTCACTGCGAATGCTGACAATGTTGAAGTTCTCACTGCGAAAGCTAACTATCCTGAAGTTCTTACTGCGAATGCTGACTATCCTGAAGTTCTCAATGCAAATGATGTCTATCCTGAAGTTCTCACTACAAATGCTGACTATCCTGAAGTTCTTACTGCGAAAGCTGACAATGCTGAAGTTCTTACTGCAAAAGCTGACTATCCTGAAGTTCTCACTGCGAATGCTGACAATGCTGCAGTTCTCACTGCGAATGCTGACAATGCTGAAGTTCTCAATGCAAATGCTGACTATCCTGACGTTCTCACTGCGAATGCTGACAATCCTGAAGTTCTTACTGCGAAAGCTGACAATGCTGAAGTTCTTACTGCAAAAGCTGACTATCCTGAAGTTCTCACTGCGAATGCTGACAATGCTGCAGTTCTCACTGCGAATGCTGACAATGCTGAAGTTCTCAATGCAAATGCTGACTATCCTGACGTTCTCACTGCAAATGCTGACTATCCTGAAGTTCTCACTGCGAATGCTGACAATGCTGAAGTTCTTACTGCAAATGCTGACTATCCTGACGTTCTCACTGCGAAAGCTAACTATCCTGAAGCTCTCACTGCGAATGCTGACAGTGCTGATGTTCTCATCATAAATGCTGACAGTCCTGATATCGCTCCAAACTCTGTCAATCCAGAAAACGTTGCTTTGAAGACCAGAAAAGATAAGATAAAGAAATCACTTTTTGATTTTTATAAAAAAGCAGATACAATGAGAAATAAACTTGATGAGCCCGTATATCATGAAAAGTCATTTTCATTCAGACAGAAAAAAAAAGAATCACACAAATTTAATGCTCTTGTTTTTTCGAGGCATTTTCAAAATTACAAGGCCATGACATCAGTTAATATGCCTTCTGATTGCACAACATTTGACAGATTCTTGGATTCAGTTTTTCCTCCAATGGAAATAACGTCGACAAAATACGAAACAATTTTCACTCGGGCCAAGTTTTCTACATCTGAAACGGAAAAAAGACTGAAGGCATTCCTTTGCGGTTCTTTTACACCGATTCCTGTATGCAGCTCATCTTCAAATTTCTTCGATTTTCTCAAACTTGGTCAGTGCTGAAGTTCTTATTGCGAAAGCTGACTATCCTGAAGTTCTCACTGCGAATGCTGACAATGCTGCAGTTCTCACTGCGAATGCTGACAATGTTGAAGTTCTCACTGCGAAAGCTAACTATCCTGAAGTTCTTACTGCGAATGCTGACAATGCTGAAGTTCTTACTGCGAAAGCTGACTATCCTGAAGTTCTCAATGCAAATGATGTCTATCCTGAAGTTCTCACTACACCTGCTGTCTATCTGAAGTCTGACTGCGAAAGCTGACAATGCTGAAGTTCTTACTGCAAAAGCTGACTATCCTGAAGTTCTCACTGCGAATGCTGACAATGCTGCAGTTCTCACTGCGAATGCTGACAATGCTGAAGTTCTCAATGCAAATGCTGACTATCCTGACGTTCTCACTGCAAATGCTGACTATCCTGAAGTTCTCACTGCGAATGCTGACAATGCTGAAGTTCTTACTGCAAATGCTGACTATCCTGACGTTCTCACTGCGAAAGCTAACTATCCTGAAGCTCTCACTGCGAATGCTGACAGTGCTGATGTTCTCATCATAAATGCTGACAGTCCTGATATCGCTCCAAACTCTGTCAATCCAGAAAACGTTGCTTTGAAGACCAGAAAAGATAAGATAAAGAAATCACTTTTTGATTTTTATAAAAAAGCAGATACAATGAGAAATAAACTTGATGAGCCCGTATATCATGAAAAGTCATTTTCATTCAGACAGAAAAAAAAAGAATCACACAAATTTAATGCTCTTGTTTTTTCGAGGCATTTTCAAAATTACAAGGCCATGACATCAGTTAATATGCCTTCTGATTGCACAACATTTGACAGATTCTTGGATTCAGTTTTTCCTCCAATGGAAATAACGTCGACAAAATACGAAACAATTTTCACTCGGGCCAAGTTTTCTACATCTGAAACGGAAAAAAGACTGAAGGCATTCCTTTGCGGTTCTTTTACACCGATTCCTGTATGCAGCTCATCTTCAAATTTCTTCGATTTTCTCAAACTTGGCTATGTGCTTCCGCAGTTCACACTTGCTGACTCGCAATGTCATCTTGAATTTTCTTGTGAAATATGTCCTTTGTATGGTGACTTTATGAAATCTCAAGGTAGTGGATGCAATATCGGTCTCGGCAGATTTCAAGGTTTTCGTCAGCTTTATGATCACTCAATTACATCGCACCATAAAGAAGCGATTCAATTTTTTGAAAGGTCAGTCTGTCAGGACTTTTCAGCAAGTTTAAAAAAGAAACCAGATCAATACATCAGTAATTACTTCAAGTCGACTGGAAAAGGAAGAACAGTAGCATGTCATTTTTTCTGGGATCATCATTTTGTTCAAGAATTGAAGGATAAAAGAAACATCCGAAGTATGCAGCCCAAAACTCTCTTCAAGAAAAAAGAATTGTGGAAAAAATGCGCTCCTGAACATGGCCATGCTGTTTGTTCCAAGTTTGATAAATGGCGGGAAAAGCATCCTCAAGACTACAATGAACTCAATTACGAGTCAAAGCAATCATACAGGTCTGTGTTTGTACCTGGTAAGTCGGTCATCATATTAAATGGTAAAACTCTTGAAATTGACGGAGGCATTAAATCTTTGGATCCTCCATGTTTGGGTACTGCTTTCAATGTTGGTCCGCATCCATTTACATGTATCAATTGCTATGCACAACGAGTTTCTTTCAAAGATCTCATTTCCAAGCGACAAAATGCTTCCTTGCCAACACGTGAGTCAAGAATCGGCCAAAGAGGTTTTCGAACTTCTTATGCAACTAAAGAAGAAATGGACGAGTATAACATCAGCATCGAGAAAGAAAACAAGGAACTGAAGTTGCAAAACAAAAGACTTTCCAGAACCCTTTATAGCAAAAAGGCGTGGCAAAAAATTCTAATGCAGTCCTATCTGGATGACGACATTAAGAAAATGACTATCGATCTCATCTCACTCTTTGAACAACGCGATAAGCGGGAATCCATACAGTTTGCTTTACTGAAGAATCTGCTCCTAAAAATGAAATCTGGGGTGAATCACAAGTTTACTTTGCTGATAAAAAACGTTGCGTGCCTCTATAAAAACCACCTTGGAACCACCAATTATAGTCTTTTACAAAGCCTTTTTGGATTGCCAGGAAAAACATGTGCTTCTGACCATGCGAAACCTGCGAAGATCAACCTTGGATTCAACAACAACGCCATTGAAACTGCTACTGAGCGGTATGCTAATCGTCCTGTTGTGGAATGTTCCGACGAGGCAAGAACATTGCGTTATATTTCTCCACTCATGGACCAAAATGGCAAAATTGAATTGATAGGTCAATGTTGGGACGCTGATTTGAACCGATGGAATGACGAAAGAAAGTATTTAGATGATATCCTTTCAAAGAATTCAATTGATCAGTACTCTGCTTTGAAAGATTATGTGGATGGAATTATTAAAACAAATCAACTTGCCAAAGACACCGCAATCCACAATTTTACATCAGGATCTGGAATAGCGAGTGAACCAATTGTGTTCCTTGTATGGCCAACCCCTAACTCTGGTTATTGTGGTCCCCATCTACTTAAGATCTGGGATGTGATTAGAAAAAATCTTTTTTGAACGAAGACAATAGCTTAAAAATCAACCCGTTGAATTTGATCGGTCACTCGACCGACTCCGCTGGCTTTCAATTGGCAGCCGCATTATCCTTGATGTCCCCCAACAAGGAAGCTATGAAGGAAGGCGTCAAGTACTTAACATTGGGCATTGGAGAAAGTTGTTATGCTTCACCCTACTTCGGTCCATTGCCTTCAATAGCATTTCTCGATTACGACCATGGATTGCGCCTCTTTTTGAGATGTCTCAAATACAATACGTTGGAAATGAACTTTTTCCCGAACCCCAAAGTGACATACAGTGCTGCCATAACGCACCTGAAAGAGTTAAAACTAAAGTGCGACGAAACGGAAAGTTCATTAGAGTGCCCGTTCAGCAACAATGATTTGTTGTTTGCGCGTTACCTAGATCAAAATTGTGATGCTGCAATTAAAGTATTTCAACCTAGTGTCGCTGATATGCTGGAAAAAAATGTGAACGGAGCAGAGGGGACTGTGCTTTACTTGCGTGCCGTCATCTATTTGTTCGAGCCCTTTTTAAACCCATCATCCGATCCAATATACATGCAAACAAGTATCTCAACTGGCATAACTGTCCTGCGAATTTGGAGGAAGATACTTCAGCTTAAGAAGAAAAGATTGACAGCTGCACCGAAAGCTGCAAAGGAGCCAGCAAAGAGAAGTTTCTTCTTAACTTATTGTTGCTACAAAACTGCGGAAATTTTATTTGCGAGTGCAACATCTTACATGCTGACCATTTTTTTACATTTCAAACATCTTGGCCCGACTGCGTTATCTCCATTCAAATGTGGAACCAAAGCCACAGAGCGCATCATCAGTGAAGTCCAGGGTAAGACGAACCAATTCCAGTCATTGGACGCCCAACCAACACTTTTGGATATCATTCATCGTGTTTCCAAAGTCCAGATGAACCATTTAGTGGAAGAGGAACTTATTGCTGCAGGTGCCAAAAAGCTAAACTCAACAAATCGCCGAAGATTGTCTCATAAACTTCAAAGCGCAAAAGTAACAGAATACAAATACCCCGATACATTCCTGGAGTTTCTAAACCATCAACGGCAAGCATACAAAGATGGAGTCAAAATGGGTGTTGAATTGTACAGGGAGTATTGCGAGGATGGAATTCAATGGTTGGAAAACCAATGCGGTCTTGATTTTCTGCATCAGAATGGTACGGATTCCATTCCTAAAGAAAACTGCTTTGATGGGTCTATTGACAATGTTTATGCACTTCGAATGTTGACAGAAATTAGTCCATCGATCCTTCTAACACAGTCTGTTATGGATAAGGAGAAGAAGATAAATGAATATTTCAAGGCTGAACGCGAGTCTGAAGAGTTCGAAAGCTGCGGAGAAGAAAATATTGAAACAAATCCGGAATCACCTAAACCTTCAACAACAGCCAACACAGAAGATACCGTCGAATCTGAAGAACCTCAAAACAGTAAGTGGCTCATTTCAAGATATATAAACGGGAAATTAGGCTACATCCATTTGACGCAGGCCCTGAAAATGCTTGTACCAAGAGAGTATGTTTCTCGGGAACGCTCAAGGCGACACATCGCTGCTAATTATCTCCCTGACCGGAAAGAAATAAAAGAGGATCACAATGTGATTATATTCCGCTATGTTGTTGCAAAGATCTCGAATGAAACAGTGGTTTGCAAAGTGGCTACATTGAATAGTAATGGTAATTCAGTGATGAGTGTATCAAGTGAAGACGAGAATGCAACTTGTCGCTTAATCCCCCTTCAAAAATTGCGCCAGTATGTTTACCGATTGCCAGAAAAGATCTTGGTCAGCAAGTGGTTGAAAGTAACAAATATCTATGGGGAAGTTGGGCTTGAGCGAAACAAAGACGATTGTCTGGAAGTCATGCCAAATTTTAAGAAAGTTGTAGATACCACAGTCAAAAGCCATGAAGAATCGAAGGATTTAGCTCTGGCCAAGAAGATAGCTAAAGACCAATTACCTGATGAGTTTCAAGAAGTTGAAGACGTATTAGACAGAAGAGTGGATGCCAAATCACATGAGTATGTCTACTTGGTAAAATTCAAGGATTCTGATCACCAACCAGTTTGGCTTGAAAGCTCTTGTTTCGACCGCCCAATCAATTTCAATAAAAGGAAAGCTTTCGATCGAGAAGAGACCGTTTTTGCTACCACCACGTCTGCTTGCGACAGAACAGATTTCTTTGGCAAAAAGGGGAAGAAAAGGAAAGCTATCGATCCTCCAACAAAGCCAGGAAATACAAAGAAGAAGAAAAAAATTTCTCAGAAATCAGTCACTACCTTAAAATCGTTTTCGTTTTCTAAAAAGGAAGAGCATCCATCTAAGAGAAAAAACGAATGGGCAAGTGGCGAGTTGATAAATCGGGCACAAGATAAAATCTCTGAACAACATCCAGAAATGAAAGGCTTTCAAAGTACCTATCTGGCAGAAAGGAATAAATTTGAACCAGCACCTAAAGACTGCGATAGTCTACAGATCCATCATGATGGTACGAATCATTGGGTGTTATCTATGCTGAAGGCAGGCAAAGTTATTGTTTATGACAGTTTGTACACGAAAGTTCTGCCAGCTTTGGCTAAACAACTTTGTCAATGCTATCCAATGGCGATTTTAAACAAGAAACTCGAAATCACATTTCCCGAAGTGTATAAACAAGTTGGCGGTAACGACTGTGGATTTTTTGCTGTCGCGTACACCATTGACATTGTGAATGGACACAATCCTATCGAAGCTTGTTATGATCAGAGCGAAATGAGAAGTCACATGAGCAAATGTTTCACAGATGGAATGATCAAACCTTTTCCACGCATTTCTGGACCAAACCACAGAAGAAGTATCAAACGAGAGGCAGTCAGATACATATCAGTTTCTTGTTTATGTTCACTTCCTGATGATAAAAAAATGCTTAAGTGCTCAACATGTGACGATTTATTCCACAAGTCCTGTGTGAATGAAGAAAACGTCGACAATTGGCGCTGCTCGCATTGCTCACTCGCAGATGGTTTATTTTTCTAATATTAGAACCGTTATTTAATGTTGTTTTTTGGTATTTTTTATGATCGTACTAACAAGTAACGAAGTGAGGAAGCACACTCTTGTTGGAAATTTTGAACATTTTATATTTCTATATTGTGACTATCTTAGGCGAGACCAATTTGATTAGTTGTTTTAGCGACCCTGAAATTCAAAAAATCGAAATAAAAATCTAATTGATTTTGGCAGTACATTTTTATTTTCATTGCTTTAATTTTTCATTTTATCCACGAATTCGAGCCTTTTGTGTCTTTTTGTTTTCTATTTCGCAACAAATTAAATTGGCCTCGCCTTATGGGAATCTAATTTTTGTTTTCTAAAACGCTATTTAATTTGGCGGAGTGAAACTCCTTTTTAGCATGTTTTAGAGCCTTAAAGCAACGATTATCTTTATGTACTTTGCGAACGTTAAAAAAAATTATCGTCACTTCTCTAAGTAGCTTTGTGTACATGGTTGGGTTTTACGTATTTGGATTCTGTTGAATTTCATTTAAAGGGAGTTTCGAATGTATTAAAAATATTTTATAGCTCCAGCGCCGCAACTTTTATATTTTTTACGCCACCAATTTTTTACAGTTCATGCGGGATGGGGAAGTGGACGGTTCTTGTTAGACTTATTGGACTTATTTAACAAAAAAATGTAATATAATGATGTAAATTTGTAGAAAGTGTTTTTGTAATGTAATTTTGACCTTGTTAATTTTGTTATATTTTACAAAAAACTTCTGAAATCTCTTACTGACTCATTTTGTCTAATGCCTAATGATGAGATACCCTAATACATCTAAGTTAAAGAAAGTTAAAACTTCCAATTAAGTTAATCTACTATCCAATTTGAAGACAAACTGTGTATAACTGTCCCTCCCCCTGTGAATAATTTTTGAAATGTTCTGTTAAATATGTACCGATACTCTCTCCGTTAAAGGTAAAATATATTCCTTTCCCGTTTAGATTCAGTATGATTTCAGAAGTTTTTGAGGAATTATAGTTTGAATTGTCTCGATTTCGGTTATGTTATCGTGTTTAAACAATAATTACTATGATTCTATGGTTGATTTTTTGCATAGTCTTCTACACTTGATTCGTTTAAACTCTAATATCAATGAGACATTCAACAGTGTATGTAGTAACCCGAAAGCTACTGAAAACGTTTGGTGGATAGTACTGGACAGAAGAAATTGAAAACACAAGTCATTTACAAAATGACATAAACTAAAGATATTTTCTGCTCTAACAATGGTACAGCATGTATGGTCTTCAACCAGAACTCTGTGAAATCCACATGCTCTTATTGAGCCTGGTCAAAAAGGTCAAACTCGTTACCAGGCCCCAAAGAGCATGGGCAGCAAAGACAAAAACACAGAACACTCAAGAAAGGGGCATGGTGGACTGGTGACTCATACACACTGATCTGTTCTGCAAAATACTCGTGAGTCACCATGAAGGGATGTCAAATGTAAACAACTAAACATTAACTAGTACTAGTTCTAGTTTTATATTTGCATAAGACAAAAAAATGCCTACTTAATCTCGCAAATTCTACGTAAAAATACAAAAATGAAAATGTTTAATAGCTAAGATAAAGATATAAAAAATTAGAATAAATAGGTAATTTATACAATTTTAAATTAGATTTATTAGATTAAAATTCATAAAAGTTTAAAAAGTTCAAAAATAGTACAGTAATAAAATAGTACAGTAATAAAAAGCGTGTTAAAGATAGTACACTAATAGGGTACGCACAATTAGCAGTGTCACATGAAAAAGGTGTTCAAAAGCTAAAGGAGAGCACATACTAGAATCGAGGCGAACAAGAGTTCTACTTTGACCCCTGTTGTCATTGAACCCACTGTGACAGTTCAAGAATCTGTTAATCAAGCAAGGGAAATGAGCAAGTTGTCTAGCGCAGATCTTGAATTTTTTTGAGACACCACTCATACATATTGTACAGCATGGACCTACACCTGATGATTCAAGCACCGGAATCGTAGATGATTCGATGGTACCTTCTCATCCTGTTGGTTATTCGAGCCAGGAGGCTCACCGAGCACTAGACTCGAGCGGGTACTTCCATACAACTAACGGTGGGCTGAGTGATGATTCGGCGGTACCTTCTCATTCCGTTGGTGATTCGAGCCAGGAGGTTCACCAAGCACTAGCCTCGAGCGGGTACTTCCATACAACTAACGGTGGGCTGAGTGATGATTCGGCGGTACCTTCTCATTCCGTTGGTGATTCGAACCAGGAGGTTCACCAAGCACTAGCCTCGAGCGGGTACTTCCATACAACTAACGGTGGGCTGAGTGATGATTCGGTGGTACCTTCTCATTCCGTTGGTGATTCGAGCCAGGAGGTTCACCGAGCACTAGACTCGAGCAGGTACTTCCATACAACTAACGGTGGGCTGATTGATGATTCGAGCAGGCCTGTTTGTACTTTAGATGATTCGGCGGTACCTTCTCATTCCGTTGGTGATTCGAGCCAGGAGGCTCACCAAGCACTAGACTCGAGCAGGTACTTCCATACAACTAACGGTGGGCTGATTGATGATTCGAGCAGGCCTGTTTGTACTTTAGATGATTCGGCGGTACCTTCTCATTCCGTTGGTTATTCGAACCAGGAGGTTCACCGAGAACTAGACTCGAGCAGGTACTTCCATACAACTAACGGTGGGCTGATTGATGATTCGAGCAGGCCTGTTTGTACTTTAGATGATTCGGAGGTACCTCCTCATTCCGTTGGAGGTTTGAGTCAGAGGGCTCACAGTGATGACTCGAGCGGGTACCTTCATCCTGATAACGCTGGTTTGCAAGATCAGTCTGAACTAGGAGATTCTGATGCTGAGGATGTGGTTCTAAAAGAATCTGGTCATCATAGTGTCTCCCCTATCATATCAGATCAATTATTGAGTAGTACTAAAGATGAAATCTCCGACGGCTCCAAGGATGAATTTGAGGATGAACCTTCGACATCAAGCAACCAACTCGCATATCATAAATGTCTTCAATTTGGTCGTCCAAAACGTATTAGGAAATCAAAGAAGTTTCTCACCTATGACAAACGTGGTGTACCCTCCTATGTTTCTGCCCAGGCCACCCCCCCCCTAATAAATGACTTCATGATTTTGTTTCAGGAGTTTGTGTACATGTTGTTGTGGTTCAAATGTATTCTAATTATATTCAAACTCTTTTTCGTTTCAAATTGGTCAACAAACCCCTTGCCCAACAACTGATGGTCGTCGATATGGATGTCACTTCAACATCACGTCGTCTCCTCCTGTGAATGCCCACCGCCTCATGTGTGCCCACATTATCAAAGAGAACACCATGCCCCATGTGATAGGTCGTCTGCTATCACCAATTGCACTGCAATGATAGATGGATCATTCGGTTGGATGTTGGTGGATCACTCGTTTGGATGTTGGTGGATCACTCGTTTGGATGTTGGTGGATCACTCGTTTGGATATTGGTGGATCACTCGGTTGGATGTTGGTTCAAACGTGTTGCTTTACAATGGACGAGCAGAATACTAATACGCAACGGTGCTCGGTTTTGAGGTACGTCATAATGAGTACGCCCAGAACCAGACTGGCTTGGTATGTAGTGAGTAAGTTGTGCTATTGCAGAGGACACTGCTTGAACATTCCTTGTTTGGTGATTTTGGCTATATTGAAGTGACCAGTTAACTGTCACCAGTAACGTGGTCTGTAATTGGTAAAACGTTACTCTCGGGTAAGTTATGGCATGTCTGAAAAACTGAAAATTACCATAATTTTTAGATCGCATTAGTCGACAGAAAATGACCAAACAAATGACTGAAAATTAAGGGTACTATGATGAAGTTTCTAACCTGATGTGTAACCTAATTGTTTTTTCGCTGATTTTCGCAAAAAAACGTAAAAACTGATTATGACGTCATAATCGATGACGTCATAAAAACTAATAACTGAATTTCTCAAGAATGGTTCATCCAATTGTCTTCAAACTTTCACCGAAGATGTATCTCACCAAAGTCGATCAGTTGAGAAAATAAATTTTTCGAAATTTTCATGACATCAGCAGAAATTAGGAAAAAAGGAAAAATCCTATTTTTCGCTGACATAATCAGAATTTCAAAAAAGATTTTCTTTCAAATGATTGATTTTAGTGAGATACATCTTTGGTGAAAGTTTGAGGACGATTGGATAAACAACCCTTGAGAAATTCAATTTTTAATTTTTATGACGTCATCGATTATGACGTCATAATCAGTTTTTACGGTTTTTCGCGAAAATCGGCGAAAAAACAATTAGGTTACACATCAGGTTAGAAACTACATCATAGTACCCTTCATGTTCAGTCATTTGTTTGGTCGTTTTCTGTCGACTAATGCGATCTAAAAATTATGGTAATTTTAAGACATGCCATAACTTACCCGAGCTCGGACATTTTGGAACATTTGAACATTGATTCGGCTCAAAAAATGAAAGTTTTCTTTGTAATTCAGCGCAGCAGGCGAAAATTTTTGGTTTAAGAAAGCTAAAACAGCTTTAAAAGTACCTTAAGGGAAGAAATTTTGGCGGAAATTTAATTTGGCGGATGGCTAAAAAAGTTTTTTCGTAGGTAATTTTATTTGGCGGATCAGGGAAAGAGCTAATTTTGGCGCGAATTTAATTTGGCGGATGAGGGATCTTTAAATCCGAAATCAGGGTGAAAACATTGATATCGGGGGTAAATTGTGAAAAATCGGACATAAAAAAAACTTAATCTATCGAGAATTTAATTTGGCGGGAACTTAGTTTTATTTCCGCCAAAATTTCTTAAATTAAGGTAATCCTAAAAAGGTTAGCATTTGAAAAGAACCTGCACGAGTTTTTTTTTTGCTTTTCAGCTTGTAGGTATGCTTAGCATTATGATTATTTTTTACCGAATTTGACCTTGAAATATGCTTATTAACGTTATGCTTATAAAAAAGAGTCTATTCGTTTTTTGAGATTGTACTATAACTTATCAGTAAATTTTTTAGAGTCTTGTATTATTGTGAAACACTTTAAAAAATGATTGAAATAATAGAGACTGTTTGAAATTTTCGTCTTGGATTGGGATATTTTTGGTAAGGATTAATTTTTCCAGGATTTAAGCGCCTTATATTCAAAAGGAAAATTTGATTATGATCATCTTGTTTGCTTTCATTTTTATTATTTGCTTATTACTTGATGATACAATTTTGACCAGTTTAATGGGATAAACATTCCCGGGGATTGAATTTTGTGGTTGAGCTTATCCACGAAGATTTATCGGAGACTTAATTTCGCGGATGGCTCTTCCGGAAGACATTCTTTTCACGATCTTGTGCCTTTTACTGTCAAATCATGCATTTTGGCTGTTGAAATACATATTACCAGCGCTTCTTTGCTGCCAGTAAACATTTAAAAAGGGGGTTACTTGGCCCTATAAATTAACCTTTGTCCGATCGCTCGTCGGTCCGTCTGTTACCAGCTTTCCTCTAGATTGGTTCATTAGTTTTTTTCTGATTTATGGAACAAAGATGCAAAATAGTAAGGCCCAAAATGTGACGGAGCCCGATTTTCGAGAAAAAAATATATGCCCGAAAAACTAACACTTTATCGAGATTTCATTTTTCATTTTTTCCATTCTTATTTTCAGACTGATTGTTTTCATTTTTCTTCTCATTGCTATCTAATTTTCATCATCAAGCATGCGTCCATTTAGCATCTAGCTTGTTTATTTTACACGCTTTTTTTTTTATAAGAATGGTGTAAATCCATTTCATCATGGATATTCTTAACTTTTTTGGGAAAATCATCCTAAAATATTCTCACAGCATTCTTAGGTTAGGATCCTAATTCAGACTAGATTTAACATTTAGTACATACGTCTCAAAATTCCATGATGGTGATATTCTTAGCATATTCTTAATTTTTTGGTCATTTTCATCATGGACATTCTTATAAAGTGTATTCTTATAAAAAAAAAAGCGTGGCGGCTAAGGCCATTTCGCAAAGGCCGAAAAACTTTTTATTAAAGTAGTGTCTCCAGAATAGACATAATAAATTATGCTATTGAAACATTAAAAACCTAACAAGGGTAACAACGGTGAAAAATATAGAAGCCAACACCTGGGTATTCTTTGGCGTCATTCAGGAACGTAACTAAAGCCTGGGATACACGGGGAACACGGGGTTGGTAATAATCTCCGGGTGTTCAGCTGGAAATTTAGATGTGTTCTTGTGAAATCCCTAGCATCTAGCTGGAAATTGAGATGTGTTCTGACAAAAATCTTAACACGTTGCTAGATATTTGGACGTGTTCTTTATCAAAAGTATAACATTTCCTAGAATTTCAGAACACGTAAGTAGTAAGGGGAATGTCTACAAACAACATTTACTCTCAAGCTAGAAACCAGAACACATCGGTAGTGGAAAGCTGTTAAAGGAGACCGTTTTAATGTGGCACAGTGGAAGAATTTTCGGTACTGCTGGAAAAAGGTCTCCCCTAGAAAAAAGAACACATCACTAGTAAGAAATGTAACTTTCCCTATTGAGCATAGAAAATCTATGTATAAGATGCTCGGCTCCTAGAAAAACTTCAAGTTGTCAAGAACTACAGTCAATTTTGTATCTCCTAGAAGATAAGAACACATAATTCTAAAAAATTGCTTCGCCGGCTGCTTCTGNTACACGGCTAGCCCGTATTTATAGTATTCCGTACATTGGGTGATTATGGCGTGGGTGTTTGGCTGCGGGCGTACTACGGCCAATATAAAGGTGGACTCACTCACAAAGATAAAAAACAGCGCTTTTCTTAATCAGCGGCGGATCTGAGGGGGTTCAAATGGTTCAGCTAAACCACCCCAACCCTTTTAGTAAATAAAAAAAAGACCCTTTCTTCAAGTGAAATCTAGTTTTCTGATCGGAACTGATTTTTCTTTTTGATCATATCTCGATATTATTTTACCAGGGGTTGTACGCATGTGGCGTGCGTTTCCGTGGTGCACGCGACAAACTTAGCTTTTTCCGCGCTAAAAAATCTTTAGGTTATGTGTGTACGGCGTAGCTAGCTTTCCCGCGCTGTAAAAAATCTTTGTTATGACTTTCTTTTTGCGGGATTAATATCTAGCTGTGTTCTGTGCTAGGAAAATCTTTGATTTTGAACCTGGTTCAGAAAATGCATCCAGTGAAATGGCAAATTTGAGGTGGTTCAAGGAAATTTCTCGAAAATACGAGACCGACCGTTTTGAGCGTAAAAGATTTTCCTACAAAAATAACTTTCAGTCGCATGTCGTCGCCGGCAAAATATTGAAATGATTTGAAGGGTAGCCATTCGTACGGCAAACGACCTCACTTCTTTGCAAGCATTCAATGCAGTGTTTTAAAGAAAGGAATTGAAGTCCTGAAAAGTGGTAATAATCAGGCAATTACTTATCTTTTTGAGGACATTTTTGGTTCAATTTAATCAGTAAATTTGAGAATCACACAACAATATCAATCAATGTATGATGATTTTGACAAAGACTCTGTGTGATGGAATTTTCATCTGCTTGTGTTTGATGTGGTGAAGCTTTAGAGGAAAAGCATTCATACCAACAAAAACAAAACTTAAATCAATTTTGCTTGATAAATGAAGTTTGGAATTTATTTATGGGAAAGGACTTATTTGTGAATATTTGGTGGAAGTTTATTGTGTCTTGAATATAATCACGAATTTACGTTTGGCTCTTCTCCCATCATCGGGCATCGGGAATATCACGGGGAAAAATCTACCTAGCTACATATGGATCACAAGATTTGCGATTGGCTACGTTTCGAGAGGTTCTTCTCCCATCATTGGACATTGATGAATTTCACATTGCTACGTTTCGAGAGATTCTTCTCCCATCATTGGACATTGATGAATTTCACATGGAAAAAAATCTAGCTAGCTTTATTTTTGAAAACTATTATAGAAAAACAAAACAAAATTTGTTTTATAACAGAGACTGGAAGAAAGGTTAGGGAACAAAATTTTAGCAATTTGATTGAATTTGGTTGAAGAATGAAATTTCTGGAAAGGTGAACCTTCATGCATGCTTCAAAACTAAGATTACTTTTACGTGATCATATGAAAATGTGGTGTACTTTTATACAAAAAGAGACATTGGTGACCTCTGAAGAAATTACCCTCTTGTGCTTAATTGTAGGTGGACATTTTGCAATTTTTGGAAAAAATCACCCAATTAGCATTTTGTAATAACCTCCAATTTATGAAATTTTCCTGATAAAGTGCCAAACCTTCATTTTCCTTGGGTTTTTAAGGGAAAATCACCCCAAAATCAGTTAATAATGACCCCCCATTTTATGAATTTTCTCTGAGAGTACTGCCCCTGCATCTTCCACCCCCTACAAGTAAGCATAAAAGAGTACGATTGAATGCAGAATTTATGAAATGATATATAACAACAATCTCTACCAAAAGAATTATAAACAACACTCCATACAATTGTGAAAGTTGAAAAAGTGCTTTCCTACAGATTGTTGATGATTACTGTTAGTGCCTTTAATAATGCTTAAAAACATCAAACTTTTTACTTTGAATGTAAAAAGTACTTTTTTATGAGATTATTCATCTAATTTGAGAGCTAGAATTTCTTGAGTCTATTTGCACATAAAACACATTATATCAGTACTCATGGTGTACTCCACTTTTTGGCAATCTTTTATTTTTCCATCTTAAGAATATTGTATTCCTTTGTATGTAAAGACCTTTTCTTAAAGAGGCAGCCATGTTGAATAATTATGTACTCCAGCATAAAAACAATGATACAGCCATGCATAATTTTTAAAATATGCATGATACAGTAATTATGCAGGGCTGTATCATTGTTTTTATGCTGGAGTACATAATTATTCAATATGGCTGCCTCTTTAAAAAAAGGTCTATTATATAAATAATCTCCTTTATTTTTAACTTGATCACTGTTTTCAAAACATTATGCATTTCTGGTTTTATAATGTAAACATACTCAACATGAAAAGTTTTTGCTTGATTGTCAGCCAATTAATTCGCTACAAAGAAATTCCATAAAAAATGGTTATAAGAATAAATTATCGAACTTTTTTACTATGTTTTAAACATTCACGAAATGAAACTGAAGTGTGTAAAGTATTTAATATTATAAATTGTATTATTTTTTCTTCAAAACCATTTATTTGCTCTTTTATCTATGGCTTTCTCAAAACATTTTCTGCAAGAACCATGAATATATAAAAGAATATACACCAAACAAGCAGTTCTGAGCATGCTCTGGGTGTCTGTTTTATCAAAATAAAAGGTTAAACCAAAGAAATATAAGAAATATAATACTAACTATATTTCCGTTTTATGAACGTTTTGTGTGATAAGATTGAAAAGAAGAAACTAGATGTGCGCAATTGCAGTTAGGGAATTTCCCAATGTATATATGAATATCACCACAAACGATTATTACACGTTCAGCGTCTGACTGTTCAAGCCGAGTCAAAAAAAATTGGTCTACTGCCCTCCTTTCAACGTATGGGACCATTCAAAAAGTACGTACGCTCGAGAGGGGGGTACTCCAAAAGCGTACGAGGGGGAAGGGGGTCCTTGAGGAGAAGTTCGTACGCTCGTAACTTTTCGTAAACTGTCTTTTTTGAGAGAAAAACGCAATATTTTCACATCAAAAAATGGTTTTTGCGATTGTTATTTTTCATTTCTCCTTTGGTATTTTTGTTCATCTTATAGATTCTTTTAATTTCTTGAGACTTTGTTATAAATACGATTGGATACCTACATATTCTACTGTTACAAGAGTTACAAGTTTCGACTTTGGTTAGGGGACGGGGTGTACTAAAAAGCGTACGTACGCTGAAGGGGGTGGGGGTACACATAAAGCGTACACAAGCGTACAAGGGGGGTGGAGTCAAAAATTTGCCATTTTCGAGCGTACATACTTTTTGAATGGTCCCCCGCTGAGGCCTATGTTTGGAGTTCATAGGTAATGGGAACTGCAGACGTGCAGGCGCTCATTAACGTCCCCCATTTTGAATGGAAAAAAGGTGACACCGCCCAAACAGGGCGGGTGCAAAATTTACGCCCAAAACGTTTGTTCCGAAAATTTTTTTTTGAAAAGAGATTTTTGAACCCCCTCAGAAAAATCCCAGATCCGCCTCTGAATAATAATTTGTATTTCACTGTGGATTTACCCAGATTGTAACCCACTCATTTCACTGGTCATTTTCACAGCAATCACATTGGGCCAGCCGGTAAGCTTTTTGTTAGCATTTCTCACTTTTTGTTTTCTCTTCTCCTAGTCTTAGGTTGGCTCAACTTTAGGCTCTGCATTTGCCCTTTTGGCACAGGCTTCTACCCATTGCTGTGCTAGGTTAGGTTAGGTTAAGACTTAGTAATTTTTTCTAAGATTCTATCATACTTTTATTCTTTCATATCATTTTCTGTTCACTCAAATTGTTTCTCAAATTAGTCTAAGTTTCATAAATCAATTATCAATTTAAGCTCCTAATTTTGTCATTTAGTCACTCTTTTCATTTATTTTATCAATTCAAATACTTATTATTCCTCAATTTATTTTCATTCAGTTTGAACGCAAAGATATCAATCCTTCAATCAATATCTTGTTACAAACCCTCTCAAATGTGTTGCACTATTCCACATTCAAACGGAGCCACACCCTCCAATCACACTCAACTCAATCAACTTCATCAATTCAGCCAAACATTTATGTCAAAGAGAAATCTTCCTCGTATAAACTATAAGGAACTTCACAACACTGGTCGGAGTATCCACGTCGAGGACCATCTTTCCAGTCAACTTGAAAATCTTTCACTTCGTGAAACCATCATGCCTTCGACAAATGAAAGCACCATCAATAAAATCAAAGTCTTAATTGCAGCTATCAATTATGCAATCGATGAGACACCAATCAATGGTTTGACTGCCACTGAAGTCGATCCAACCATTTCACAAATGAATTCAAGACGAGATGAGCTGAGACTCCTGTGCATAGAATCGAACTTGGATGATCAAGATGACCTCATTCTATCAGCCCTGAGAGCAGAAACATCAATCAAGACTACAATATATCAGCTCGAGATCACAAATCCAAACTAAATCTCGCCAATACCCAAGTGAAATCACAAACAACTATCAGTAATGAGAAATCTATTGCATTCAGTATTGAGGTTATGCAACAAAATCTCTTCGAAATCAATTCAACTATCACTCAAGATCTTCAAAAGTTGGACGATAAACAACTTACCCAACTCAAGGACAAATCATCCAAACTCTCCGACAATCTTGACAGGTTATCCATCAAGTACGAGAAACTTCTTCAATCACCAATCATCGATAGTGATGCTTCAGAAGCCATCATGAATATGGGTGCACTTCTCATCAAGCTCAACTCGAATAAAACTCGACTTCAATACTGCTGTCCATCGAGAGTACACCAAGAGAGAACTGGAGAAAGACCACAGTATGACTAACATCAAAATCAAGCTCGACAAATTCTGTGGGTACGAATCACCTATTGACTTTTATACTTTCAAATCGAACTTTGAGAAATTATATATCAAATCAACTCCTTCAAGCTACTTACCTGATCTTCTCAAAAACAATCATCTTGGTGAGCCAGCCATCACTCTCGTTCGAAGCCTTGACAATATCGATGATATTTGGCAACGTCTAAAAGTAGCTTTTGGGGATTCGAGAACTCTTCTAACGAAAAGACTTCAGACATTCAATAAATCTGAAATCGCCAAAAGTCGTGATCCTGAAAAACTCGTCATCACACTCAGCAAGTTCTCAAATATCATTCGTGAAGTGATGCAACTTGCTCACAAACATCAAATTGAAGACAATCTTTACTTTGGAGAGTCACTTCCACGAATTTACCAACAACTCGGCGAGGGTTGTCTCACAAGATTCTTGTCAAGCATCAGCGATGATGAATTCACTCCAAAACAAACTCGGGGAAAGTTGCTAACTTTTCTTGAGAAAGAGGAAAAGTTGAATCAACAAAAAGTCAGCATTCAAACTCAACGTACTAACGAGAAGAAGGATCCACCTCGAACAAATCAAATTCCAAAGAAGAAGACATTCCTTGGCAACCAAAACGATCCAGTCAAATGTCAACTGTGTGGAGAAGCTCCATCATCATCATCAGAGCACATGGTATCAAATGGTCCAAATGGTTCCAAGATCGTCCAATACTATACATGCAAAGAAACCTGCAGCTCGTCTAGCAATCATCAATAAAAAGGGATTCTGCACTCAATGTCTTCTGCCAGGTGCTGACGCATCCAAAGGAAAGCACTCTGATGGTCGATGCCAGAGGGACTTTACATGTCCACACCCCAGTCACCACCAGTATACCATCAAGAAACATGTCCTATTATGCGAAGAGCACAAGGACAATCAATCAAATCAAGATATTCTCGATCAGTTCAAGTCTAGATTCATGCGAAGTTCACACCTACCAGATTTCGTGAAGCAAATCAAACTGTCATTCCACTCTTCATTCAAGTCTGATGTATCACCTCATGATGATTCAATCACCAAAAAGGCAATCTATCTTCTTCAGACAATTACTGTCAATGGCAATAGAGTCAACATCTTTTACGACAATGGTTGCTCTGACTTCATACCAAAGCTGTTCAACTTCTTGGATCATCAGCCATCAAATTCAGTAGCGGATCGATCAACATTGGAGGTGTTGGAAACACAGCCACTGTATCTTCAGGAAGCTACAAAGTCAATCTTCCACTTCAGGATGGAAGAATCGTCACCCTCTCAGGAATCTGCTTGGATCAAATCACATCAAACTTTCCCATCTACCCACTCATTGAGGTTGAGAAGGACATAACTACCCACTACAAATCATCAGGAGGAATTGATCCTCTACCCAAAACTACCACCTCATGTTGGAGGAGAAGTCCACTTGATGATTGGTGTCAAGTATCTGCGCTATCACAATTGGATTCTGGATTATCTATCTATAAATCTTCATTCATCAACTCAGACGGAGGAAGAGGTGTCATCGGAGGTCCGCATAAACTCTTTACCGAAATTCACAACATCTTCTTTACGTCATCAACAGCCTTCTTTATTAATAGAGGAAGGTACTTATTCAACAATCCATCAATACTTGGTTATCAGGAAGAACAACTGCTTCTTGACGATCAGAATCACTCAGATGTCCATCTCACACATCAACAGCGACTGTTCGAACAAGTCGAGTCTACTGGTTGTGAAGTGTCCTACAGATGTCCATCTTGCAGAACGTGCAAGGATTGCAAGCACTTTGACCAATACCAAACAATCAGCTTGAGGGAGGAAGTGGAGCAAAGCCTAATCAATGCATCTGTCACCATCAATCTGGAAACATCAACTAAAACGGCCTCACTTCCATTCATCTCAAGCCCAAATCGCCTTGCTGCCAACAAAGATCGTGCAATGAAAACCTTCAAGCAACAACTCAGAACGCTGAACAACCCATCCAATATCAAAGACAAGCAAGACATTTTGGATTCGGAATCGAAGCTTCAGCAACTCAATTATGTCGAATACGTTGAAAACCTCCCACAAGACGTTCAAGACTCACTGCAAAACCATCCAATCCAGAACTTCATTCCTTGGCGTGCTGTGTGGAAGGGGAATTCGGTAAGCACACCTTGCCGAATTGTATTTGACGCCTCTCAAGCTACGTCCTCTGGTTATAGTCTTAATGATCTCTTGGCCAAGGGTCGTAACAATCTAAATAAACTCCAAGAAATCATCATCCGGTGGTCAATGCACCGAGTTGGAGTTCATACCGACGTGAGCAAAATGTACAATACAGTCAGACTCAACCAATCAGACTGGTGCTACCAACGATACATTTGGGAAGAAAACCTTAATCCTTCGAAGATACCCAAAGAAAAAGTCATAAAAACACTTATATATGGCGTTCGATCGAGTGGAAACCAATCTGAGTATGCATTACGAAAGGTAGCCGAATTATCAAAAGATCAATATCCAAAAGCCAACGAAGTGATACAGAATGACGTCTACGTAGATGACTGTATCACTGGTGCTCAATCAATCCAACAAGCCCACATTTGGCAGACGACATCGAACTCAACATCAACAAAGGAGGATTCCAACTGAAAGGTGTTTCTTTTTCTGGAGAAAAACCGTTGGAGAATCTCACAGACGATGGAGAGACGATTCACGTTGGCGGAATGCGATGGTTTCCTAAAGACGATATGTTATCACTCAATATCAGTCAACTCAACTTTGCGAAGAAATGTCGTGGTAAAAAGCCATCAAACACTGTCAACATCATTCCTGCCAAACTCACTCGAAGACACTGCGCATCGAAAGTAGCAGAAATTTTTGATCTTACAGGAAAAGTCACCCCAATCGTTGCTGCTATGAAGTTGGATCTACAAGAACTGGTTCACCGAAAACTCGACTGGGACGACAAGATCCCAGATGAACTAAGACCATTGTGGGAATCACACTTCGACCTGATGAAGGAAATCAACAACCTCAAATATCAACGTGCTATCATTCCTGAAGATGCAATTTCTCTCGACCTGGAAACCATCGATTTTGGCGACGCTAGCAAGTCAACAGTATGCTCCTGTATCTATGTTCGTTTCAAGAAGAAATAAGGAGGCTCGTCATGTCAACTTGTCCTATCCAGAACACGTGTTGTACCTAAAGGAATGTCACTACCGAGAGCCGAGCTCTACGCAGCTTTGATTAACGCCTACACAGGAGAAGTTGTTCGTAGATCATTCATCAAGTATCACAAGAATGCAATCAAACTCACCGATAATCAAGCAAGTCTATTCTGGATCACCAACGACGAAAAACCTTGGGATCAATGGGTCAGGAATTGAGTAATAGAAATCCTTCGCTTTACGACTGCTAATCAATAGTATTACATCCAATCTGATAATAATCTTGGTGATATTGGAACTCGAAGAGGCGCATCCATCAAGGACGTTGATGCTGGTTCAGCATGGATCAATGGTCATCCTTGGTTGCAACTCGAGCATATCGAAATTCCCATCTTCAAACCAGACGAAGTCAAGCTCAAATTCAACCCAGGTGAAGTCGATTCACACGTCTCAAAAGTCAATGATGTCGTCAAAGATTACTATGCTTTCTTGAACTATCTAATTGATCCCAATCGTCACTCATTCACAAAAGTTGTCAGAATCATTGCATACGTCATTCGTTTTTGTCGGAACATCCAGAAGAGAATTAAAGTAAAAATCAAAATTGCGTTTATCAAGCAAACTTGTCAGATGAGGAAATTAAGGATTCAGAGCAATATTTCTTCAGAATTGGGACAAGAGAAGTACTTCAATTCATTCAGCCAAAGAAATTTGACAAGATCACTCAAGAAAAGAATGGTATTCTACATTATACTGGTAGAATTCTTCCATCAGATGAAGTATCAATCATTGGAAAATTCACCTCAACAATGAAAGACCTCTCAAACGATACCTTCTGCGTACCTGTACTCAGCAATCACTCACCTATTGCTTTCAGTATCGCTCTCGACATTCACTGGAACCATCCCATTTGCCAACACACTGGAGTTGAAAAAACAATTCGATATCTTCTAAAGAAAGCCTACATTATCGAATATCGGTCCATGATCAAGCTCATTCGTAAAAACTGTCAAAAATGTCGTTTCCTAATGAAGAAATCAGTTGAAGTTGTCATGGGGCCCATATCAGAATCAAATCTAACAGTTGCATCAGCCTTCTATGCATCACAAGTTGATCTGTTTGGTCCATATTTATCCTTTTCACCTAGTCACAAGCGCACAACTGTGAAGATTTGGCTTGTTGTTATCTGCTGTTCTACAACCTCAGCTATATCTATTAAAGTGATGGACGATTATTCTACTGATTCGTTCATATTATCATTCACTCGATTTGCTTGCGACCATGGATATCCGAAGAAGCTCTACTGTGATGGTGGAAGTCAACTGATCAAAGGATGTAACAACATGAAGTTGGACTTTGTCGATCTTCAATCCAAATTACATCGAAACAAAGCCATCGACTTTTCTATATGCCCAGTTGGCGGGCATAATATGCATGGAAAAGTTGAACGAAAAAACTGGAGAATCTCGATCTGATCACATCTGATCACGCCTAATCGCCTACTCTTGGGACGCAATAACGAAAGAAGCCCCATCGGTGACATGATTCTATCAAACAACCCTTAAAAGCTGATGAGAGACAATGAAAACGTCTACAACAGTTGTCACATGAACAGCATTAGTCTGCTCAATGTTCTTATCAAAATTAGAAAAATATTCTTATAAAAAATATAAAAATTCAGTTAAAAATCGTTTATTTTCTTATATAAAAAATAGCTTCAAAATTTCATTTCTTTTGTATATTTAATTACTTTACCATTAGCAAATCATCACTTCACATCATCATTTTATTTGCATTTCTCACTTTTTGTTTTCTCTTCTCCTAGTCTTAGGTTGGCTCAACTTTAGGCTCTGTATTTGCCCTTTTGGCACAGGCTTCTACCCATTACTGTCCTGGGTTAGGTTAGGTTAAGACTTAGTAATTTTTTCTAAGATTCTATCATACTTTTATTCTTTCATATCATTTTCTGTTCACTCAAATTGTTTCTCAAATTAGTCTAAGTTTCATGAATCAATTATCAATTTAAGCTCCTAATTTTGTCATTTAGTCATTATTTTCATTTATTTTATCAATTCAAATACTTATTATTCCTTGATTTATTTTCATTCAGTTTGAACGCAAAGATATCAATCCTTCAATCAATATCTTGTTACAAGCCCTCTCAAGTGTGTTGCACTATTCCACAGATGGGATGATAGATATTTGTCTAATAAGCCGTCGGAAATGGGCAACAAGGTAATAAATGAAGCTTCAATATCGAACTTCACCGATCTTGATACACCTTTTGCTAATCAGGATTTTTCATTTTGAATCATTAAAAACTCCAGTGTACCGTTGTTTTGTATAAGATTCCCATTTCCGCACTAAGATTCTTGATACTTTTCTGGAATCTTTCCCCTATATATATTTTTGGGATAACCAGCAAGAAATTGGGGAGGGTTCGTTTAATGGGATGCAGTTTAAAGTAGTTATAAAGGAGTCATTGTTGTGATTTGTACTTATGTAGATTTATTGCATATAGAAAAACCGCTTAGCCCATCATTTTTATTTGGATGGTTTGTTTATATTGTCATTTTTAAAACTAACCCATCATTTTTATTTATTTAGATATATTCTTTACATTGTTATTTTTAGAAAAAAAGAAAATCTTCACATTATTTCTTCATGTAACCAAACCTATGCTTATATTTTATTTATTATTATTAGGTGGCACTTAGTGTAAGCTATATCTAGTTATACAGAGATCAATTTGAGTAAAATTTTGATACCGTAACGTTTCAAACGTTTTGATTGATCCAAAAAATATCCCAAAAAAAAACATAAATACATGCTTCGTCTAAATTTCCATCATTTCAGTCCTGGCTACGAACTGAACTAATCATGTGTGGGGTCCTGTACGGTCTGACTTGATCTCCGTTGGGGTTCTGGCTACAAACTTAACTGATCTTTGGTGGGGTCCTGGCTACGGTGTGAACTGATCATGAGTGGCTTACTGGCTACGGAACAAACTGATCTTTGGAGGGTTTCTAGCTACGAAATGAACTAATCTTGGGTGGTGTCCTGGTTACAAAGTGAATTGATCATCGATGGGGTTATGGCTACGAGCTGAACTGATATTGGGCGGAATCCTGGCCAGGAACTGGACAGTGAAAGTCGGAGAAGCAGTTCTCGGTCTGTATTTTCATCATATTCGATTCCTGGCTACCAACTGAACAGTGAAAATATCAATTCAGTTCGTGGCCATGCCTCACACTAAGCCGACCTGGTCCAAAATATCTACATCGAAATTTTTGTCAAAAACTCAAAATCCTTTATTGTTGGTTTTTCCATCGACCGCCTGATGATTCAAAATACTTTAATGACTGTTTAAATGAAAACATCGAGCTCGTTTCAAAAGAGAACAAACAAATTATTTTGATGGACGATTTCAATGTAAATTATGAAAATGACAATGACTCTCGTTCACACTTCGACTTTAAAAACAATGGTCGTGTTCACACTGCAGACCTTCCTTAATTAAATCCATTAACAACAAACAAAGAGATTTATGATAAATGAATACGCCTAATCGCACATTATCACACATATCCTTAGATTTATCACAACTAATCACTACTTATCTACAGTTATCACAACATATCGAGGCCACTAAGTCAAATTGAAAGTGAAAATGCCGAATCTAATGTCTAATCACACCTTATCACACCTATCCATAGTTTTATCCCAACTTATCTACAGTTATCACAACATATCGAGGCCACTAAGTCAAATGGAAAGAGAAAAGTGCAGAGTCTAATGTCTAACTAGCAAATAGCTGTCGCTAAGAATGCCCCGCAGAGCTTCCTTTCGAAGTATCCCTAGGTAAGCAAAATAACGCATGTGTAGATTTTAAATTCGTTTTATCGATAAAATTTAAGTCGGAGGCTTGGTTTCAACTTTACTTTTGGTGACATGCAATATACGGTCGCTCACATCTCAAAAAGAGAAGTTATGGCTCACACGTTATCACAGTAAAAACGCCAAAAATTCTGGAATTGATTTCATTCTTATGAAGTAGACACTTATAATAAAAATAAATATGCTCATCTTTTTCGCCGTACTTTGTTTACTTTGTAAGAACTAATTACAGAAAGGGATATTGCCTTCAATCAAGAGTGGGTTGGTCTAAAAAGCAGGGTAGCCGGGGTAGCCAATTGGGCTAGGCTATGGGGTACTTCTTTTTGCCTAAACTTTTGAAATCTGAAACCTGTTTTCATGTGGAAATAACTATTACAACTTCTTGTTAATGATTCCATGTAATAAAATTTAAGATTCCTTTCGAACTTCAGCCACAATAGCCTTTTTTCCAAAGGTATCGAGCTTTGTTACTTCTCAAGAGACCTGGCGCCATTTTGTCTTCCTTCTTGGCTTCGTTGGAAAATTTACAGACCCGAATAAAAAATATATACAAAACAGTTTTTAATATTTTAGATTTAGATTTTATTTATGTTTTTAATTGTTATTTCCGTGAAGCTGTAATTCGATGATAATAGCTTTGGAATCGCCTTTGGGCCATATGATCTCTAATCTTGTCATATCTTAACAATCCTTTGTTATTGAATCTATTGTTTAATTTAAACCATGTTTAGATGTTTCAAACAATTAATTCCTTTGAAAATTTTTAAATATGGCAGCTTATAATAGGTACAAAAAGTCTTTTGAAATAGCTCTATTATAATTAAGCTCTACTTCTTACTCCTCGTGCATTAACACGTGGTAATTTATATCTTTGTTTATCTTTGGAATCATACATGATCAATCTAAGTATCAATCAGATTAATGCTCCCTGGTCAGTAAAATGTGGTTCTATGCATTCATTTTCGGTATTTCTATTCTGGTCTATTAAATATTTAGGTACCCCACAACCTAGCCCAATCGGCTACCCCAATTGGCTACCCTGCTTTTTAGACCAACCCATCAAGAGTTATTGATTTGATTCTTATAAAGTAGATGCTTATAATAAGTACTAGTTATCGCATGACTTCGAGTGCAATACGAGAAATATTTTACGAGTTCCGAGATTTTTCCGTAATATTTTTCCGAGCCTTTAGGCGAGGAAAAATATCGGTAAAATCTCGGAACGAGTAAAATATCGAGTATTGCACGAGAAGTCATGTGATAACTAATTTATTGTCGACTCAAAAAAATTGTCCTGATATAAAATTCTTTTTGTTTTTGTTTTAAAACTTACTTCCGCCTTGCTTCTTTCTTCTGTGTAGTTTCGAATGTTTTTATTCGAAAATCTAATTCGAACGTTAGATTCGAACAATAAAACATTCGATATGTTCCCGCCAAAAATATTCACACAAAAACAAAACAGAGAAGCATTTTTTGATCCAGAAGTTTTGTTTTGAAGAGTTGCAGATTTTTCAGAGATGTATTTGAAAGTTTCTAGATTGATAATTCAAAATGCAGATGGTGTACAGTATTATTTCGATAGAGAAGGAACCCTTCATCGTTGGATTAATCAGATTGATAACATTCAGTCTTTTTCTATGTTTTTGTTTCCATGCATGGAAAAGAATAGCAGAGGAAAGGAGTTCCATGATGGAAATGTATGCTTGTAATAATGGTTAAAGAACAACATTTTTTTCAAAGGCAAAACAATTTGGATACTTTCTTGATTATCGTCAAGCTTTAATTGTTTTGAATTTTAGAAGGAAGATGTATAAATGATTGTTGAGTTTACAATTCAAGGATGTACCACGTACCTCGTCAAGGAGAATTAGGAGTCACCTTTTTTTAAAATCACCACTTCCTATGCTATGTTATGAGAAATCTTATTGGCAAACATTCAAGAATCTCAAGTTTTTTGTATGCATTGATAAAAAACTGTTTTGTTACACACGGACGAATTTTATACCAAAAGCTGGAAATATTTGGGTCGTGTCAAGTAGCTTTATAATTTCTTAGTTTATCAGATTTGATTTTAGTGTCTTTTATGGAAGAACTCCAAAGTAAAAGTTAATCTGAACATATTTTTGTTGCGTTTTTCCCTTTGATTCCCAAGCCGAATTCCAATTCCGAAAGTCAGTTCTTTTCGGCTGTTTTGTTTTGATTTTTCTCCCACCGCTTACCCAGTCCCCCAAAAGTCAACGCGGTCATATTTCCAGACTAAAGAAATATGAAATATCGCAAATATCTCGATGCTCTCGACCAATCAAAACGCTGATATTTTTTTGGGTCGGCAATAAAAATAAATATGGTCGTCTTTTTCGCCATCCTTGGTTTACTTTCTAATAACTAATTACTGAAAGATATATTGCCTTCAATCAAGAGTTATTGATTTGATTCTTATAAAGAAAATGCTTATAATGAAATAAATATGCTCATCTTTTTCGCCATCCTTTGTTTACTTTGTAAGAACGAATTACCGAAAGGCATATTGCTTTCAATCAAGAGTTATTGATTTGATTCTTCTAAAGTAGATGCTTATAATAAAAATTAATATGCTCAGCTTTTTCGCCATACTTTGTTTCCTTTATATGTAAGACCGAATTACCGAAAGGAATATTCCTTTCAATCAAGAGTTATTGATTTGATTCTTAAAGTAGATGCTTATAATAAAAATTAATATGCTCAATTTTTTTGCCTTCTTTTGTTTACTTTCTAAGAACCAATTACCGAAAGGTATATATGGCCTTCAATCAAGAGTTATTGATTTGATTCTTATAATGTACCAAGTAGCAACAAAAGAGATATAATATTAGGTGCGCGTGAACATTTTTTAACCGCGGCGGCCTGCTCAGAATCGGAAGAAACAACATGATTCTGAATTTGAATCTGAACATGAATATTTTTCTGGCGAGCAAGTCCGCTACGTGAAGCAACAAAAGCCCTTGCGGGGCAATCACACCTTATCACACCTATCCATAGTTTTATCACAACTTATCACTACTTATCTACAGTTATCACAACATATCAAGGTCACTAAGTCAAATTGAAAGTGAAATTGCCGAGTCGAATGCCTAATCACATTATCGCAACATATCGAGGCCACTAAGTCAAATGGAAAGCGAAAGTGCCGACTCTAATGTCTAATCACACCTTATCACACCTATCCATAGTTTTATCACAATTTATCACTACTTATTTACAGTTATCACAACATATCAAGGCCACTAAGTAAAATTGAAAGTGAAAGTGCCGAGTCTAATGTCTTATCACATCTTATCACTCATATCCTTAGAACTATCACAGCTTATCACTACTAATCTACAGTTATTGCAACATATCGAGGCCACTAAGTCAAATGGAAAGTGAAAGTGTCGATTCTAATGTCTTATCACATCTTATTTATACCTATCACACCATTTGACATGGGAAAAGTAATTTCTGGTGACGTTTTTTATGTCTACATGTATTTCAACTTTTATCAAGGGATATAAAGTATTAAGTTTAGGTATCTATTAATTAACACAAACAATCAGCTACGTTAGATATTTATACCCTTGAGTATTATTCCGTACTCCATCAACAGTATTATTGTATCTGTGTTTATTCCTAGGAGAATTATTCGAATGTCAAGAGAGTACTAACAAATTATTTTTGTTTTGTCTCTTTTGAGAAAATGGTCCATCGGGAAATTATCGGAACATTTTAATCGTCTTCGTAAAAATATAAAAAATAGGACTTTTTTGAAACAATCACATCATAGCACTCACTTGTATGTATGTGTAGATGTGAGTGTGGTAAAATGGAAGCCTTAAGTCAAGAAGTTGAAAGCAATGCATCATCGAGCAATGGCAAAGGAGACGAAGTAAAGGAATTATTTTCCGTTAATGAACTCAGGTAAGTTCCTTTGAAAAAGATTCTGCAGTCTTGTGTTGTCGAGCATGTTGCTGCTTTTTATCAAGTGGCTGCAGTCCGAGTGCTGATAAAAGATGGTGAACTATGGAATGTGCGTCAAATTTTTGAGGAAAAGTTGAGGTCACATGGGCATATTGTTGTTGTTTTTTCATGCCCTACGCGATTTTCGTTGCACTTCTTTTTAAGCTTTTAATATTCCTTTCGTCTTAACAGTCTCACCTAGAGCGTACGTGGACTACAATTATACGTGCCGTGCCCTGAACCCTTTGTCAATGGCATTCGTAATTCGTTCCCCGATCCAAAAGAAAGACTGCTGTTTCTTCACAAGTACTATTAGCTTTTGCTTCATGGAAAGTTTCCACAAAAAGAAAAGAAATTGTGTCTTGTTGGGAAATCCGACAGTGGAAAGACCAGTTGGTTTGGTGCCTTTCAAGGTGAGTTTTTTAATTCAGTATCGAAGTTTGGCCTTTCGTGCTGCATTTTCTACTGTGGTTTTGAGTGCAAAAACATCGAAGAGGCAAAAAAGACAAGGATAAATTGATTTATATTTTTCTAGGCATCATCCCAAGTCAATTAATCGCCGGTGTAATGAATGACGGCAAATTCTCGGCATCACTCATCACAGCACGTACTCATATAGTGATGATGGACGAGTGGACGCCCGATAGCTTGGCATGTGAAGACTCAAAAAGACTCTTACAAGGTAAATATAAAGTTTTTTAGAAGAATGAATATGGTGCAAGTCCATCTGAATGATATCTGCATTTTTGACATTTCATTTAGTTCTAGCACTTTCATTTTCTTTACCCTGACGGGTTTTTGGTTATGTTGAGTTGAGATATGTAGCGTATTTACTTTTGTATACTTTTCAGTTTTCTTGGAGTAGTTTTTAACACGGTCTTTCTTTATTTCTTTTAACCAGGCGGATTGATTTTCGTCCCACAGAAGCATAAGGGTGCCTCAAGAGTGAAATACAACTCAGGATTCTACATCGCAACTAACAATTACCCTGATTTTGGAAACGACAAGAACAACAACGCAATCAAAAATCGTTTGGAAATCTTTAAGACAAAGTCTCTGACAAAGAAAGACCCACGGATTTCTCGTAAGTGATTGCTTTACATGCATAAGATATATACGAGTATAGAAACGAATTTTCAATGCAGAAACTCTGCTTTTATTTTGTACAAAATATGACTGGCATATGTCAAAAAGAAAAATCTTCATAATTGAAACTTATTTTTATGTCGTAATTACTTGATTTCTTTTCGCATTAACCAAATCAATCACACTGGCAGTTGAATGTCTTTTGATCAAACAAAGCATTTTCAACTTTTTGTAATTATTTATGAGAGGAAGAAAGTACCTTATTCGCAGCAATCTAAAATCTTACAAAAACGAAGTTTTTCAATTTTGGCAGTGGGTCCAATTGACCCTAAAGTGACTCTAAATGGGTCCAGGGCACTCAGTTGTGACTCTCGAGTCCAACCCTGACCCTAACTGGTAGTGACCCAATAAGCGACAAATACGTCACTAAAGAACGTCACAATACGTCACTAAAGAACGTCACATTCCCGTCTAATCAAAAAATGGATTTGAGTGAGTCCACCCCTCCCGGATTATTTGACTTGGTTCTAGCCATTAAATATCCACTACCGGTTGAAAATTACGCATGCGCAGTATTATGAAATAGAATTGCGAGAAAGGTCCTTACTCCCTGTGTTTTATATGAAATGACTTTTCCGGAGACATAGTATGGTGATGACTGGCTACTCTTTGCAGAGGACACCCGGTTCCGTATTGAGCGGTCTAGGAGTCGTCTCATTAGAACCGTCTGGATGGTTTATACTGTGACCAGCTTGCGAGACACTGACACACAGTTTTTGGATCGAGTGCGTTAAGTCCAGCGTGAACCACTAGGGAACAAGACCAGCGCACTCTCACCTCATCCACGATGGGTTGTGGAATCGATACCTAGCACAGTCACCGACAGGCTTCTTGAGTTTCTGTCTACCCAATTCCCCTCACATGGCATGGGTTGGCCCGGGCGAAGGTACATTCACTTGCCAAGTGAAACTCAGCACCGAGCGGGAATCGAACCCCGACCTCCTGGACGGCAGTCAAGATTGATAACCACTACACTACTGCGCCCGGAGACATAGTATAGCGTCATATTTTCAGTTTACCAGGTTGGCTCCGTGTCAATTGCATGCTCGTTTTCCACTACGTTGCTCACATTTTGAGGAACGAACCACTTTTCGATACAAGCATGGAAGACGACAGTGACGTATCAGATGGCGAAGACGGAAACTCTCTAGACGTCAACACCAGCGGCCGTGGTCCCATTTACAATGACTTCGACAATGATCCTCAGGCGGCTCTATTCGAAGAAGACGTTGACGAATTCTTTTTTTCGCAAACGTCAAATCTACGTCCGAGCAAAAGTAACGATAGCAGCGCGTCCGTACAGGAAGCTGTAGACCACGCTGTAATGTCTGAAGACAGAGCTGTTGGAGTCAACTACAACCACCTGAGTTGGGAGTCAGAGCATTTTAACAACACCTCTGACCACTGCGACAATGCATATTGTGAGAAGGTGTTCGAGTTGGTGCAAAACGTTGATAACTACTGGAATAAACTTGGTGTGAGTCCGGAGGCTGTAGCAATGTTCAAACGTCGTAATAGGACCAAGTGGGACCTGTCTGACACTGTCTATGACGGCTGGTTTGTGAAACATGGACTCGAAAGACCGTTTTTCGACTACCACCTGTTCTTCCACATTCTTTATCCAGAGTTGGCAGACATTCTAATCAAAAATCTGACACAAAGCCAACAGACCCACAACGAAAGCGACGAAACAATACCACCCTACAGATCACAGTCGTCGGCATCCGTCAGGGAGAACCAAAGCCAAGAAGCTCGCCCAAGCCAAGAAACTCACCCAAGCCAAGAAGCTCCTCGCCCAAGCCAAGAAGCTCACCCAAGCCAAGAAGTTCCCAAAGAAGCCGATGATCACATACCATCGTATCAACTGCCATTATCCAAATCTAGCTCTTCAGAGAACTCCGAAAATGAAAATAGCCCCCTTCGCAAGAGGAGAAAGATGAGAACAGTCGTCTCTGAAACTGAGGACGAGGAGGCCATGATTACCGAGGTAGAGAACTAAATTTCCCTACGCCCGTTCTGAATAGTACTCCAGAAAAAGGACAATCGACAACTTGATCAGAACACAACAATCTTGCCTACTTCTAGAATTGTTTTACTTTTTTAACGAATTGTAGAATTCATTGCAAATTGTATATCTAAAATATACTAAGATCGTGTTTGAATCTCACTTTATTTGACTATAAACAAGTTATTCTCTCGATAATTATTTTCAAGTCTCTCTCTATTTTTTTAATAATCCATAATGCATATTGAAACATGAGCTTTGGAGTTAAACTTTGACAACTAGATATATTTAGCCTGTTGATATTAACTCGTACAGAGTTATACAAAGAACATAGAATAAGATAGAGGGCCTTTGAGTTTGAGCACGAAATAAAGATCTCTTGACTTATCATGGAAGGGCTGATTCTTTTTCAATTTGAAAAAAAATAAAGTATTTGTAGAGTCTATTAACAAGAGAGTTATATGAAGAATATGACAACAAATATATGATATATGTTAATTCCTGATTAAATCTCGATTGAATTCTACCTTTCAGCACGTGTCCTAGTTTAGAACATGCATTCAGGATCGTGAAATATTTCAGATTGAAAACGAATATTGGATTCTCGAATTTCTTATCACAGCTTGTCACACATTTCGTCACTCTTATCATACCTTATCATACCTGATAACAAAGTTTGAAAGTGAAAATAAGTCAATTTGAAAGCGATCAAAAAACGACACTTCTATTCCCTAGCTTTGGTTATGTTTCAATGCTAGTTACTGGTAAAGTGTTTTTGAAAATATTTTACAAATTTAAATGTGGAAATGCAAACAAACATTTCTAAACATAGTTCAGTTTCTTAGCACGCGTCATAAAGGTGCTTATCCTCCTTGACGGATGGAATTTGTAATTAGGGTCGTTTAGTATTTGAGTCCATTTTCCTTTCTACTTTTTTAAACCGTTTATTATAAACATGTCCTCTTCTTTCGTGAACGAGCTTTTCCTTCCCCGAGCTCCTTAAGTTGTGCTGATACTTTGGGTGTCGATTTTCAATGAATTGTTCAGTACTTGTTGTCGAGCACTACTTCTTGTTGTTGGTCTGCTGATGGCCGTTTCGTCAGAATCCGGAACCTTTGCAACTTCGGTATCAGTTGACTCGTGGTCGTCGCAAACATCTTCCTCAACTTCGTTCTCGACTTGCGCGGTTTGGCTGGACTGTATCAACCTTTCGATGCAATCAGAAGCATTTTGTGCAACAATTCTCGAATTTTCTGTAATGGACTTTGGTGACGTTCGAAGTGTGCTTCTGGTGTTGGCTGATCATTTCTTGGTCAGCAGGAGACAAGTGTTCGGAACTGGCAGTCTCAATGATCTGACGGTAACGTGTCGGATTCACATACTTACCGATGGCTTGGTACACCATTTTTCCAAAAACATCACCCAAGTTAGACAGTTGTCCACCGTTCTTCCAAACGAGTAGAAAGTCACACGTAGCATTCAGTTTTGGCCTCACGAAATCAGTGTAGTCTTTAGCTTTCTCGAGAGCGTAGTCGGAAAACAACAACGAATCGAAACTGTATGTCGCCTCAGTTTTAAAACGCGTTTGATCAATGACGCCGTCTTTTAATGCAGATTTCATCACGTCGACTGTTAGAAATTGATACGTCATTGGGCGGCTGACTTTAACTCTCAGGAACAGGACCGTCAGCAAGAACGAGATCGCGAAAGACAAATCGTGCGGAATAGAGACGTCTTCTTTGGCCAGACTGGTGATTTGTATGTAGCGGTTTTCGTGAAAGGGCACCGCCTTTTGCAAGTCTGCCAACGACGCCCAACAGTTCATGCTTTCGAAATGTTCGACTGAAAGTACACGCATCTTCTTTCTGAGACATTGCTTTGCTCTTGAAACAAAAGCTTCCGTGATCAACAACACGGATATCTTCCGAGAAGTCAGTCCTTTGAAGCGCAAAAAGTCCGCAGTCCGTGGCTGCTGGAATGCAAGTAGGAAATGATTCTAGATTCTACTTTTGAATGAGGTCGACGGATCCGATGCAATACTCCAATGTCGTCCTCGTTAACTCTTGGTTGTCTTGCAAAACTTAAGAATATTGACGCACAGTTGGTCGGCTTGGCTCATGTCTTTTCCACCACCACCGGCGCTGCAAATCCAATTGACAAAGTCTTTTGCCAATTGACAGTTTTTAGAAAACGAAGGCATGTCCCAAGACTTTTTTCGCAGGAGGGTTCATCGTTTGAGGAAAGGCTTCTTCCCCATCTGGCTTCTTGTCGAAATAATAAAACCAGGCGTGCTTAATGGACACATTCTTCCTGCGGCCCTTTTGGCTTTTATAGCTGTCACTGTCGCAATTCTCGACTGGACATATGTACAAACCGTGTTCGTTTGGCTAACGTTTCAGTCTTCTTGCCTTGCCTTGTCGCTGGCTCCATCGATTTCTTTCCATTCGCTTTTGCTGAATATTCTCTTCATCGTCTGGTCTGGTCTGGCCTCTCTGTTCTCTTCGAGCTAAATGATTTTGGACACCTATGACAGGAACTTTTAAATGATTTTATGTCAAAAGAACAAAACAACAATAGCGGGCCAATGACATCACAGGACCGATATGAGCGGCCAAAAAAACATAGAATTGGTTATCGAGCCTCTTACAATAAAATAACACTTTCGCTTTCCATTTGACTTAGTGACCTGGATATGTTGTGATAACTGCCCGGGGGAGTGGGGGGGTACTAGGTTTGCGAGGTGACGGGTATGTCCGAGCCGAAAATCGAATATCGACCCTTTGAGAGACAAAATTTTGGTGATTTTGGGACCCTTTGAGAGACTTTTTCCTAAATTTTGGTCCATTTTTTCCAAATTTTGGTTTGATTTTCACCAGATTTTGGTCAAAATCCTTGGAAATCGTGACCCTTTGAGAGAGAAATTTTTGATTTTTGTGATTTTGGGACCCTTTCAGAGACTAACTTTTGAATTTGTACGCCTTTGAGAGACTTTTGAGGAATGAGAAAAGGTACCCTTATGGCTCGCACATACCTGGCACCCATTTCGCCCTAGTACCCCCCCCCCCCGGGGGATAACTGTAGATAAGATGTGAAAAGACATTAGAATAGACACTTTCACTTTCCATTCGACTTATTGTCCTCGATATGTCGTGATAACTGTAGATAAGTAGCGATAAGTTTTGATAAAACTATGGATTGGTGTGATGAGACATTAGTCTCGGCACTTTCGCTTTCCTTTTAACTTAGCGGCCTCGATACGTTGTGATAACTGTAGATAAGTAGCGATAAATTGTGATAAAACTATGGATTGGTGTGGTAAGGTGTGATAAGACATTAGTCTCGGCACTTTCGCCTTCCATTTGAGTTAGTGGCCTCGGTGTGTCGTGATAACTGTAGATAATTAGTGATAAGTTGTGATAAAACTATTCGTACGTGGGATATGATGTGATAAGACATTAGAATAGACACTTTCACTTTCCATTCGACTTAGTGGCCTCGATATGTTGTGATAACTGTAGATAAGTAGCGAGCGATAAGTTGTGATAAAACTATAGATAGGTGTGATGATAAGGTGTGATAAGACATTAGTCTCGGCACTTTCGCTTTCCATTTCACTTAATGGCATCGATATGTTGTGATAACTGTAGATAAGTATCGATGAGTTATGATAAAACTATGAATTGGTGTGATAAGACATTAGTCTCGGCACTTTCGCTTTCCATTTGACTTAGTGGCCTTGATATGTAGTGATATCTGTAGATAAGTTGTGATAAAACGAAGGATACGTGTGATAAGGGTTCTAGGACAATTGCCCCCCCCCCGTGACAATTGCCCCCGGACAATTGCCCCCGGACAATTGCCCCCGGACAATTGCCCCCAGGACAATTGCCCCCAGACAATCCCCCCCTGGACAATTGCCCTCCAGACAATTGCCCCCCGGACTAGATGTTAAAAGTAAAAGATGATGTCAAAATTTATGGTGATCGAGTAACTCGATTTTAGCCTTAATGTTCTTATGAAAAACCTCATCTTTGAAATATCCTGAATATTTTTGAAGACGTTTTTTTAAGTTTCATGAATGAATGAATGAATAAATAGATCGCACCTGGGTTTTCTCGGAGCCAAGAATATTAAAGCGACAACATGAAAGAGCGTCCCACCATCGTCCCACCTGAGCGTTCCACCATCGTCCCACTTGAGCGTCCCACCTGAGCGTCCCAGCATCGTCCCACCTGAACGTCCCAGCATCATCCCACTTAAGCGTCCCACCTGAGCCACCGCCCCACGTCCCACTTTTCCATTAAGCGTTTTATTTTCATTTTGTTTTTCAATAACAGCTTATGTGCATGGGAATTCAGTAAACACCTTTTTATAAGAAAATTTGCCAGAAAAATTATCGCTTATTTTTGAGTTATCTCTTTATTTGTTTTTGGTCACACGTGATTGTATTACAGTGGGTATATTATGCAGACTACTTTCTCTGTAATCGTCAAAAAGTCTCTCTTGGAAAAATCATACAGCATAGCATTCTTGAATGCACTTTTCAAGTCTAACAAGAAAAATAGTCAAAAAGACTAACGATCACCCCCGATCAAGAATTGTCTCAACAGTGATTGTCTGGATTTTCTTTTTTGGGAGGGGGGGGCAATTGTCCGGGGGGTAATTGTCCAGGGGATAATTGTCCTAAGGAGAATTGTCTGGGGGGGAATTGTCCTGGGGGGAATTTTCTGGGGGCAATTATCCCGGGGTAATTGTCACGGTGGGCAATTGTCCTGTCACGGTGATAAGGTGACATTAGACATTAGACTGGGCACTTTCGCTTTCCATTTGACTAAGTGTCCCCGATTTGTTGTGATAACTGTTGACCAGGTCACAGTGTGGATCTAAACCCCACTGAAAAGACCGCCTTCCATCACGCGTCACGCTCGCGAAAAAGCGCGCGCACATTATTAACGCCTACATGTCATCTCCAGTACATTTTAGATTATTCATTGAAAACAGATTACAATATAGTCATTTTTCATGTCTCGACTATTCAATTCCGAATAAAAGACATTCAGGGAAAAAAAGAGAAACACCTGGGTAATCTAGTTAAAAAAAACCGAAAGTAAATGGCAGACAACGTAATGAGCCAAGGCAAAACGAGATTAGCGTACCACTATGATAGAAACCGCCTCCAGCGGTCGATAAGTAGACGTGTGATAAGATGTGATAAGACATTAGAATAGACACTTTCACTTTCCATTCGACTTAGTGGCCTCGATATGTTGTGATAACTGTAGATAAGTAGCGATAAGTTGTGATAGAACTATGGATAGGTGTGATAAGACATTAGTCTCGGCACTTTCGCTTTCCATTTGACTTAGTGGCCTCGATATGTTGTGATAACTGTAGATAAGTAGCGATAAGTTGTGATAAAACTATGGATCGGTGTGATAAGGTGTGATGAGAAATTAGTCTCGGTACTTTCGCTTTCTATTTGACTTAGTGGCCTTCGATATGTTGTGATAACTGCAGATAAGTAGTGATAAGTTGTGATAAAACTATTCGTACGTGTGATAAGATGTGATAACTGTAGATAAGTAGTGATAATTTGTGATAAAACTAAGGATAGGTGTGATAAGACATTAGTCTCGGCACTTTGCCTTTCCATTTGACTTAGTGGCCTCGATATGTTGTGATAACTGTAGATAAGTAGTGATAAGTTGTGATAAAACTATGGATAGGTGTGATAAGACATTAGTCTCGGCACTTTGCCTTTCCATTTGACTTAGTGGCCTTGATATGTAGTGATAACTGTAGATAAGTAGTGATAAGTTGTGATAAAACGAAGGATACGTGTGATAAGGTGTGATAAGACATTAGACTGGGCACTTTCGTTTTCCATTTGACTTAGTGGCCTCGATATGTTGTGATAACTGTAGACAAGCTGTGATATAACTGTGTAATGCATGATGGTTTTAATATATAAATGGTCAAAAATTTAACTCATTCAGCGTCTTTTGTGTCATTTTATTCAGTCCTTTGTTTCTTGGTCTTACGTCACTTTTCTGTTCAGTCTCTTGACAATTAATTCTACGCATTCATTTAAGTTCTTTTGTATCATTTTTGTCATATAATTAGTTTATTCACACTTAGGCAATTATCTAGTATTTTCAATTTTATTCAAGTACGCGTTTTTCTCTCTCGATTTTCATGAATCATCAATCAAGCTATGAGAAGCGTTGTGTGAGGTTGCATCAAAATATGGAGTTTCAGACTTAGACAGTTTTGGTCTTAAATCAAATTCAATTCTCAACTTTTGTGCACAGTTTTTCACAGTTTTCACATACTGGCTACCTGGTATGTTGTTTTCTGCTTTTTGCCTTTGCCTCTCTGTGTTTTTCTGTTCATCAGCCTATTTGGCTCAGGTGTCTGGAATTAGATTATTTTTGATATTTTTAAATCAATTTCTTTAAGCTTAAGTTAGGTTTCATTAATTTTGGTATATTTCAAGAGATTTCTTGTGCGATTTTCATGATACTTTTAAGGTCAATTTGATCAATTTCCTCAAGATTTCTAGTCAATTTCTGTTCAATTTTCTTGTCATTTTTCTTGTCATATTTCGTCACTTAGTTTTGTCATTATTTTTAATTTTCAGTTTGAACAATCGTATTTCACTTCAATCGAAGTTCCAAACTGTGTCAGTTTATTTCCGTGCACAACATTCAAACAGAGCTGACTCACTCGCCTGTTCATTGAATCAATCAATGCATGTTGCTCCGTCAGACAAAACGTGTCAACTACAAGGAGCTGAGTTCATCAGAGGACGAAATGGATCCTCCTCATCATCAACTACACAACACCACAGTAAATGAAGAACGCATTGCCATCGAAGTAATGTGTGACGAGATACCAGATCTCATCAACGAACATAAGTTCGAAAGCATACAACCAGAGGACCTCAAGTCGTTACTGGCCAAATTCGAATTAATGCGGAAATCAATCCGTACCAAATCACGCAGAATCGTGTCATCCGGACAAGCCTTATCGGACGATCTCCAACTTACAATAAAGACAGGCTTGGATCAAATCACCAAGTACATACAGGACTCGAAGGAATACAACTCCAAGATCACTGTCACCAAGGAAAAGAAACGAGTCGACGAGTTCATCGCGCACAAAGAACAAACACTGGAATTCAATATGCAGTGGGCCAAAGGAGCCATCGATGAACTGGAACTAAATTTCAAAAGGATCCCTGCTGATTCAGCATCAATCGAACTCCTGAATTGGCGAAAAGAGATGCCATCAAACGAAACAAAGTTCAACAAGATTTCAGATTCCTACAAGGAATGTCTCCAAACATCCACCACTAATGCACTGATCAAAGCCACAATCAAACAACTTGGTGAGAGATATTTCAAATTAGACACTTTACGTCAAACTTTTATGAACAACTTGAGCATTGAAATAAGTAATCGTGAACTAGATGTACATTCAGAATTCAAACGCAATAAACTGAACATTCATCTTGACAAATTCACTGGATATGATTCCAAATCAGATTATTATACCTTTCGCTCTAATTTCGAAAAAGTTCATTTATCATCAACTCCCAAGAGCTATCTACCAGATCTGTTAGTCAACAATTACCTTGCTGATCCAGCATATACCATGGTCAAAAACCTTGAGTCAATCGACGAAATTTGGAAACGTCTCGAAGAAGCATTTGGTGACACCAGGATGATGCTCAAGAAAAAGATCACTCAACTCAAATCACTTGAAATCTCAAAGAAAAACCCGGAAAAAGTTGTCTCTGGCATTAGTCACCTAATAAGCATGATGCAGGAGATGGCAGTCTTGGCCGAAAAGCATCACATAGAAGAACACCTGTATTATGGCGACTCACTTAACCACATTCAAAACCTCCTCGGTGACGGTAGGACAACAAGATTCCTATCAAGTGTCTGTGACCACAACCTCAGCCCCAAGGAAACCTGGACAACTATGATATCATTCCTGACCAAAGAGCGAAGAATCAACGAGCAGAAACTTCTCCTTCGAGATGAGTCAAAATCAAACGATAACAAACCAAAGGATCCATCCAAACAAACCAGGGATAAGAGGTATGGACATTTTTCGAATTCTTATATGTCCTCTGATACCTCGAATCCTGTGTGTGCCCTTTGTGAAACCCCAGCTGGTGAAAACGATCATGTTGCCTCATCAGGCCCAGGTAGAACAAAGCTGGTTCAATACTACACTTGTCAGAAATTTGCAGAACTCACACCTGCAAGTCGACTCTCCCTTCTCAAAGACAAGGGATACTGTTTTCAATGTCTCTTTCCAGGTGCAGCATCCGCATCTGGAAAGCATAAAGATGGAAAATGTCAGCATGATTTCGTATGTCCCAACGCTTCACATCGAAAGTATCCTGTTCGAAAGCACGTCTTGGTCTGCGAGGAGCATAAAGAGGAACCAGCCAATATCGAGCTGCTGGAAAAATTCAAAGAACGGTTCTTCCGAAGTCCAAGTCTTCCAAGCTTTACAAGAAATATAAGCTTGTCATTCCACACAGCATCCTTCAAAACAAACGATCAACATGGAGACAGGGGTATCTACATGCTGCAAGAAGTTCTCATCAATCAACACAAATTACTTATCTTTTACGACAGTGGCTGCAGTGATTTCGTGGTCAGTCAAAACGCAATCAAACTTCTCGGACCCAGTGCCATCAAAGACTCTTCAGCACCAGTCATCCTTGGTGGTGTTGGGAACAGTGTCACAAAATCGTCATTTGGACGTTACGTTGTCAACATTCCACTCAGCAATGGGGAGATAGCCTCATTAACTGGTCCTTGCATCCAACAGATCACGTCAACATTCCCAACGTTTTCGCTCGTCGAAGCAGAAAAAGACATCATCAAGTCATACTCCAAGTGTGGTGATTCAAAATGTCTACCAAAGCTTCCATCATCAATTGGTGGCGACGTTCACATGATGATCGGTATCAAATACTTGAGGTACTTTCCAAAAATCATCCATCAAATGCCATCAGGATTGTCGATCTTCGAATCATCCTTCACAAGTGCAAGTGGGGGATCAGGTGTCATCGGTGGACCACACCCATCATTCAGTCCCTTTCATGCATCCTGCAACTTCACATCAACATATCAACTACTTCGAACTCCACCATCAGACGTTCCTTTGCTTGGATTCAACACCCATCTATCCACATCAATGCGAGTATTTGAGGAAGTCGAAGGAGCAGGCAGTGAAATCACATATCGCTGTCCAAATTGCCGCAATTGCAACCAATGTAAATACGACGAATCGACTGAAGCAATCAGTATCAAGGAAGAGATCGAACAATCACTTATCAACTCGTCGGTCACTATCGATCCAGAAACTCGAACAACCTCAGCTATCCTACCTTTCATTACTGATCCATCAACCAGATTAGCAAACAACAGAGACATCGCCATGAAAGTATTTGGTCAACAACTTCGTAAACTTAACAAACCGTCCAACCATAGCGACAAGGAAGATATCCTTACGTCAGAATCTAAGCTTCAGAGTCTTGGTTACGTCGACTATGTCAGCAATCTACCAGAGTCAACTCAACAGATGCTCAGCGACCATCAATGTCACCACTACATCCCATGGAGAGCAGTGTGGAAGGGCAATTCCATTAGCACCCCTTGTCGCATTGTCTTTGATGCATCATCAACAACATCGTCGGGATATAGTTTAAACGATCTTCTCGCTAAAGGGAGGAATACCCTCAACAGGCTTCAGGAAGTCTTGATCCGATTCTTCATTCACCCTATCGCTATGCACACAGATATCAAGAAGATGTATAACACCATCAAATTGGACGAATCTCATTGGTGCTATCAACGCTACGTTTGGGAAGCCAACCTTGACCCATCCAAAATCCCTCAAGAAAAAGTCGTCAAGACCCTGATATACGGGGTTAAGTCTTCAGGAAACCAAGCTGAATACGGTCTTCGAAGAGTAGCTGAAATGTCAAAGGATGAGTACCCCGAAATCGAAGAGATCGTCAAACGTGATATTTACGTCGATGATTGCCTCACCGGTGAACAAGACAGACAAACAGCCTATATTCGTGCAGACCAACTCGAACGTGTCATCAGTCGAGGTGGATTCAATCTCAAGGGATTCGTATTCTCAGGAGAAGATCCTCCACCCACCATGAGTGAAGACGGAGAGATGATTCACATCGCTGGATTCAAGTGGTACGTCAAATCAGATATGGTTTCGCTCAACATGGTGACCTGAACTTCGCGAAGAAGTCTCGTGGAAAAAAGCCATCGAATCAAGTCAACGTCATTCCTTCCAAATTAACACGTCGTCATTGTGCTTCAAAAGTGGCCGAGATGTTCGATCTAACCGGCAAAGTTTCACCTCTAGTCGCATCCATGAAGATCGACCTTCAAGACCTAGTCCAACGCAAACTGGATTGGGACGATGTTATACCAGAAACACTCAGACCATTGTGGGAATCAAACTTTCAACTCATCCAAGAAGCTGGCAATCTCAGATTCAATCGTGCAGTGGTACCTGTAGATGCTGTCAACCTAACCATGGAAACGCTTGACTTCGGAGATGCAAGTTCGTCTATGGTTTGTGTCGCTATCTACGCTCGTTTTCTCAGAACCAACGGTGAATACTCATGTCAACTCATCTTCTCACGAACCAGAGCAGTACCAAAAGGGATGTCACAACCAAGAGGAGAACTCTATGCTGCTCTCATCAATACCCACACCGGAGAAATCGTGAAGAGATCACTCAGCAAATGGCACCAATCTTCGATGAAATTCACGGACAGTCAAATCGTTTTGTACTGGCTGGACAATGATCAGAAGCCCTTGAAGCAGTGGGTACGAAATCGTGTCATCGAAAGTCTTCGTTTCACCACCAGAGATCAGTGGAAGTACGTTCCAACCGATGAGATGATAGCTGATATCGGTACTCGCAAAGGTGCAACCGTCGAAGACGTCAACAAAGAATCTACCTGGATCAATGGTCACAACTGGATGCATCAACAATCAAAGGACTTCCCAGTGATGACCGCTCAAGAACTTCGTCTGACCGATCAACAGGTATCAGAAGTCAACAAGGAAGTCTACGTTCACCATGTAGCACCCATCATTCCAGAAGAAGTTGGAGAACGCTACAAATTCTCGTCGTATCTCATCGATCCCAATGTCAAATCCTTCAGCACCGTCGTCCGTATCATGGGCTACGTGTACCGTTACTTCAACAATTTGAGATCAAAGATTCGTTCAAACGGATTGTTAATCGTTCTCAACCATCCAATCACCGCATCTGACGTTCCCCAGCTCAAGGAAGTCGAAGTCCAACTTGGTGAACGTTATTTTCTTAAACTAGCAACTCAAGAAGTCATCAAATTCGTCAGCCCAAAGAAGTACGAACCAATCTCCATTTTGAAAGATAACATTCTAACGTACAAAGGACGAATCCTTCCAAACAATGGTGTCACAATTGCAGGCAAGTTCACAGATGCAATGCTTGACTTATCTCAGTCCACGTTTTGTGTACCAGTCATTGATCGTCACTCACCTGTCGCTTACAGTCTCGCCATCGAAGCACACTGGTTGAAACATGATGGCATCGAAGCAACTCTTCGTCGACTACTCAAGAAGGTGTTCATCATCGAAGGACGAACTCTCGTTAAAACCATCAAGAGATCATGCGAACGATGTCGCTATCTTGAAAAACGTACCGTTGAAGCCATCATGGGTCCTATTCCAAGCAGTTCACTCACCATCGCACCAGCGTTTTATCAAACCCAAGTGGATCTCAGTGGTCCATACAAATCAATCTCACCAACCAACAAGAGAGCAACCATAAAGATCTGGCTCGTCATCTACTGCTGCTGTTCCACATCAGCTGTCCACATCAACACGATGGATGATTATTCGTCACCCTCCTTCATCCAATCGTTTACAAGATTCTCATCAAGATATGGATTTCCCATAAAGCTATACTGCGACGAAGGCAGTCAACTGGTCAAAAGCAATCAAGATATTCGAATGAGCTTCACCAACATCCAATCAACACTTTTCAAGGATCGAAAAGTAGAATTCGAAACTTGTCCAGTAGGAGCTCACAACGTCAATGGTAAAGTCGAACGTAAGATTCGAGAAGTCAACCTGTCAATCGAAAAGATCGCCCACAACGAAAGGCTATCGATACTGCAATGGGAGACACTCGGATCAATCATTGCAAACTCAATCAACGATTTACCACTACTCGTTGGAAACATCACTGAAACTGAAACCATGGATCTTCTCACACCGAATCGGCTGATACTTGGTCGTAACAACGATCGTAGTCCTTCAGGAGACTTCGTCAAAACATGCAATCCAATAAGGCTACTCGAAACCAACTCCAAAGTCTACGATGCATGGTTCGAAAACTGGCTCGAATGTCACGTTCCCAAGCTTATGAAACAAACAAAGTGGTTTCGCCATGAACGCAACTTGCAAATCGGCGACGTCGTATTATTCACCAAAGTCGAATCTGCACTAACGAAAAGATACACGTACGGTATGATCAAAGATGTTGTTGTCGGCGATGATGGCAATGTTCGTAAGGTTACAGTATCTTATCAAAACGAAAACGAAAGCGTCAAACGTGAAACAGTTAGATCTGTTCGTAACCTCGTTTTAATCCATTCAGTCGATGATCCTGATTTGTTCAATGAGCTCCACGAAATGAGTGAATGTTATCTTGGTTGGTTATGAGTTAATGTGAAAGTTATTATTTGATTGGCAATGAGCTATGATAAAAGTCATTATTGGCATTGAGCCATGCAAAGTTATTATTTTGGTTGATCACATGATTAAATTTTTGGCCCATGGTGGGGAATGTAATGCATGATGGTTTTAATATATAAATGGTCAAAAATTTAACTCATTCAGCGTCTTTTGTGTCATTTTATTCAGTCCTTTGTTTCTTGGTCTTACGTCACTTTTCTGTTCAGTCTCTTGACAATTAATTCTACGCATTCATTTAAGTTCTTTTGTATCATTTTTGTCATATAATTAGTTTATTCACACTTAGGCAATTATCTAGTATTTTCAATTTTATTCAAGTACGCGTTTTTCTCTCTCGATTTTCATGAATCATCAATCAAGCTATGAGAAGCGTTGTGTGAGGTTGCATCAAAATATGGAGTTTCAGACTTAGACAGTTTTGGTCTTAAATCAAATTCAATTCTCAACTTTTGTGCACAGTTTTTCACAGTTTTCACATACTGGCTACCTGGTATGTTGTTTTCTGCTTTTTGCCTTTGCCTCTCTGTGTTTTTCTGTTCATCAGCCTATTTGGCTCAGGTGTCTGGAATTAGATTATTTTTGATATTTTTAAATCAATTTCTTTAAGCTTAAGTTAGGTTTCATTAATTTTGGTATATTTCAAGAGATTTCTTGTGCGATTTTCATGATACTTTTAAGGTCAATTTGATCAATTTCCTCAAGATTTCTAGTCAATTTCTGTACAATTTTCTTGTCATTTTTCTTGTCATATTTCGTCACTTAGTTTTGTCATTATTTTTAATTTTCAGTTTGAACAATCGTATTTCACTTCAATCGAAGTTCCAAACTGTGTCAGTTTATTTCCGTGCACAACAAACTGTGGATACTAATATGTGTGGTAAGGGTACGATAGCTAATTTAAAGAAAAAGAGTGCCCTTCACTCATAGGGTTCATAGTTTGTTTCCTACAATTCCTATTTGTATTTCTGATGTGGAATCTTTAAAAAGGAACTCAAAAATGTAAATAAAATTCGGGCCAATTTGATCACTTCATCCTATATGTCCATGAAGTACCATTTTTAAAAAATTATTCGTCGTTCCTTTTCGAAAACAGCTCCGCAATATAAGACCATATCAAGCAAGCTCTAGTTTTTGGTCCCTATTCTCAAGAAAATATCGTGAACACATTGAACCGCAAAATCAACAGTTTCTGGTTTCAAATGAACTAATTGAACAAATCGTTCCTTTTGAGAAGGAACCAAATTCATACAGGAACATCTTAGAGAAAGGAAAAATGGTTTCTACTTTGGAAAAAAGAGTCCCTTACTATACGGTCATGTCAGTCAGGCTATAGTATGGGTCCACATTATGAAGTAAATATTACGAACACATTGATCCGCTAAGCAATCTGTTCCTGACCTGACCATCATATAATAGGGAAATGAAAGAAAAGAAAAGAGAACATGTGTAATCTAAGGAATGAGTCTGCTAAATGACGTGCCCACGTGCCCTTATTTTTTTGACGTGCCCACGTGCCCTCAATTTTTTGACGTGCCTTTGTGCCCTACGTGCCCTCCGAAATTTGACGTGCCCGACGTGCTTACGTGCCCTCGAATTTTGGCGTGCCCTCAAATTTTGACGTGCTCTCAAATTTTGACGTGCCTTCGAACGTGCCTTTCTTAAAGTATTATTATTATTATTATTATCATTATTATTATTCATATTTATACAGGTTAGTCTGCATCAGTAAATATACAATATATACAAATTAATTATATACAAGTATAATAGATACTGTTATCAATGAGGGACCTGTGTGAAAAACGAAAGAAACAAAAAGAGATAAGTCAAGGGGCTAAAAACAAAGGCGAAAAAGCTAAAAAACAAACTCAAATTTTAGACTGGGTATTGTGATCGAGATTAGACAAGGATTATTGGGTCTAATATAGCAATGAAATTCTAAATGTTTTATTGCCTTTAGTGTCATACATTTGATACGAATGTAGATTATAATTTAAATAACATTTTAATGGTCATTCTGTATATATTTTTCGTGTAAACTATTTTATATATTATAAACTATAGGTAAAAATAGAAATATATCGAACCTCGTGGTAACTCAAGATTAGTATGTAAGACGCAAGATTAATAGGCTTAAAATTGATTGAATTTTGGGTTGCGAGAGGTTCAAAAAGTGTATCTAAGAAAACTATTATAAAGATTTTACTTGTCAAATTCAAATTTATTGCTGACCATATTTTTAAATAAAACTATACTTTTTTGCTCACGAATGTCAGTAGTAAGGTTATTGAATATTGAGGCTCCCTGGTAGTAGGTGGTTTTTCTACCTGCCTCTAATTTTATCCTAGGTAGACGAAGCATTCGTTTGTTTCGAGTTTTTATACCATCATGTGAAATGAATGAATACTTCTCATTGCCAGAATTAATTTCTTTGAAAACATCAAGAGCAATATTCCTTTGTAGACGTGTACGGAATGTCGGCCATCCCTTACGGCTGTTGACAATAAATTTTGCTCTAGTGTAGAACGATTCAAATTTATCTATCCAAGTATTGCTCATACAACTGAAAACTGGATAACAGTAGAATATGAGTGGTTGGATCATCGAGTTGAATATAGTTTCAGCAACGGTTGGTGAGATTTGATGACGTATCTTCCTGAGCATGTTTTAACGGGAACTGATACGTTTGTACATGGTTTGCAGATGAGTGTTTAGATTGAGATGCGAGTCGAGTTTAACTCCAAGGTATTCATAAAGACCAGGCTGGTTGATAGCGTTGTTGTTTATCACTATGTTAGCGGTTTGGTCACGTACTTGTGAAGCAAAAATTATGAACTCCGTTTTGCCCTTCTTAGGATTGAGGATTAAACAGTTTTCGTTCATCCAAAGATTTATTCGATGGGCATCAGCATTTATGCACTTCTCAATCTCAGAGATGGATTTATGTGAGAAATAAATTACTGTATCGTCCGCATACATTAAAACTTGGCAGTTCAACGATTGTAATGGAAGATCATTAATCAGAATAACAAAGAGTAACAGACCCAAGATAGATCCTTGAGGTACACCGTGGGTAACAAATTCAGATTTCGATGTTACTCCATCAATTGAAACAACTTGGCTACGATGAAATAAATAGCTTGCAAACCAATTTACTTCCTTACCAGTAATACCGTAGTATGGGAGTTTACTGAGAAGATAGCTGTGATTAACAGTATCAAAAGCCTTGCGTAAGTCCATGAAAAGGGCTCCAGTGACTTTCGATTTGTCCATGTTTTCCCTGATGTGATCGGTAAACTTTGTCACGGCATGACGTGTAGATCGTTTACAGCGAAATCCAAATTGATTCTCGTTTAAGAAATTGTTCGTTTCAAGGTAGTTTGTTAGTTGGTTATACGCAATACGCTCGACAACTTTTGAAAGAATGTTCAACACTGAAATCGGTCGATAGTTATCTACGTCAGAGTGTTCCCCACTTTTGTATACAGGATTGATTTTTGCAATTTTCTCGGTGGTTGGAAAAATTTCCGTTTGGAGGCTTCGATTAACCAGGAATGTGAGAGGTGCCGCTATTTCATGTGCAATGTCTCTGATTATCCTTGCAGGTATCTGGTCAGGACCAGTTGCTTTTGATGCCTTGGTTGCAAGGAGAATTTTTAACGTATCGTGCGTGTAAACTGGGCTGAACGTAAAAGCTGAGTTTGTATTGTTCACATTATGCAGGTATTTACGTTGGTTAAACACTTTCCAAGTGAAGTTTATTATTGGAGATGTCATGAGACTAGATCCAACTTTAGCAAAGAAAGAACAAAATGTATTCGCTATCGATGTTGTGTCAGACGTAAGCTTGCCATTGATCTTAAAAGATTTTTGTATACTTCCATTATCCTTGGTAGGGTAGCATTTTTTGATTTGGGTCCAAAAATCTTTAGGTTGGTTGCAAGTTTCTCTAAAGACAGATCTGATATGGTTAGCTTTTGCAGAGCGGATTTTGTTATTTACGGTATTACGAAGGTTTTTATAGCGATCCCAATGGAGCTGAGAGTTGGTGCGTTCGTGTTGTTTTTGATGGTAATCACGAGCATCCTGAAGTTGACGGATTTCTTGGGTAAGCCATGGGTTAGGTTTTCCACGAGTACGTTTTTCTTTAATTGGACAGTTTTTGTTAAGAGTTGATGAGATATAGTGTTTAAACAGATTCCAACCTTGGTTAAAATCGGTCGTTATTAAGCAGTTTTCCCAAGGTAAATTACGAATTTCGTTTTTCAGGTCCTTCTTATTGTACTTGGAGTAATCGCGAGCTTTGATGGTTTGTGAAAGATACCGTTTACAGTTCATTTTTCGGATTATACCAATTAAATTGTGATCACTGAGCGAATTTTTGTAGTTCAATGTGTCAGCAACATTAGTTTTATTTGTAGTGAAACAAAGATCAATGCATGTTCGACTGTCTTTTGTTATTCGTGTATATCCTTTTATTAATTGACTGTAACCGTATGTTTTGATGAGAGCTTTCAAGTCAACATGATCTCCAGGGACTTTATAGTTGCAATTAAAGTCACCTAACATAATTGTTTCTTTTTTCTCTCTAGAAATATTGTTCATCATATTATCAAACTTTTGACAGAAGTTTTTATCAATATACTTTGAGTTGTCAGGGGGTCGATGAAAACAGGACGTCCCCTCAACTTTTAACATGTTCTGGAATTCTGATGTGGCCCCAAAATTTCATAGAATAAAAAGAAAATTTGTTTTCTTTGTCAATTGGGACAAACTAGATGGTAAAAAACCCACTAGATCATATTTTTTGATTTTGTTCCAACCAACTGTATATCTCGAAGGAATATATCTCGTTTGTGAGATTAGTATGTGTCCGGATCGGAAGCAAGCAATAAAGTTAACTCGTGCAATATGTTAATGTTAATGTATATATTCTTTAAAGTTGAAAAATGTGTACAAATCTGTACTAGCTTGAAAGCTAATAGAGCTCGCCTGCCTATTTTACAAAATGAATCATTCATCATCATCTGTCAATGCCCAATCGCTGACGATTTCTTCTGTAGAGCATTTTGGTTTGTAATTTGAAGATATTTTTGTTTGGTTTTGTAATTTTTTAACGAGGCGTAGTTTTGTTTTTGGGCTTCCTCTTACACGCCAGTTGAATCCTTTATTGTTCTTGTTCTTGTTGAGTTTCTTTGCTTGTTCGTGCATCTCCTTGATCTTTTTCCGTTCGTTGATTGTGAAATCTTCCGTTATACTTACCTGAAAGAAACAAGTTTCTTTTAGCATGTGTAAATTCTTCATGATAAGATCTTTGTCATGTTGACTTTGCAGGGTGACTTTCAGAGGACGGCCATTCTTATTTTTTCTGTCTCCTAATCTGTGGTGAGTAACATTGATCTCTGGAACATTGATGTCATCTAGGAGTTCTCGGAACCGAAATTTGTCATATTTTTCCCCATTTTCTTCATCTTCCTTATCTGGGCCTGAATATTCGAGAAACCCGTGAACGATCATATTCAGTTTTCTAGATTCTATGTCTCTCTTTTCACTTTCTTCCTTCCGTTTTTGTTCTTCGGCAGATTTTAAGTCTTCTTTTTGTTTTATGGCAATCTCGGCGTATGTTTTCTTTGATGTTTCCGTCATTATTTCTGCGGTGTGCTTTATTTCCTCCTTTATCATGCTTCTTGTCTTTTCCTCCATCTCTTGTAGTTTCCCTGCCAGAAAAGTTTTTAAGTCATTTTTGATGGAATCACGGGTTTTGGTGTTGGTGTTGACCTCATTGTTCAGTTTTTGTATGACGTCGTCTTTCTTTTTAAGTTCATTTTGCATCATATGTTGAGTGTTTTTTCCCACTTTATTTCTTAGGTTTTTCGTTATTCGTACGCAGTTTGAACATAAGTAATGATCGTTGTAGGATGTCACGAATATTTGTAGTTGATACAGGGGTAACTGTGTGCACTCATAATGAACTGATCTTTTACATTTTTTGCATGTTAAGCGATCCAGGTCTTCGTCTTCAGTACATCTTGACGGCGTGCAAGCTTGAGGTGGTGAGGCTGCTTCGAAAGGCTTATCTTTATCCATTTTGATGTTATTTTCATGAATTTTGATGTTTTTATTTGTTTTCAGCCATTTTTTCGAAGAGCGTTGCAAAAGCGTCTGATCTAGTTGACGTCGATAATAATAAACAATACTGTTTTCATTATTATAGATTATACACTACATATGTAGATAAGATGTTGAGGTTAAAAGAGGTTGGAAGAAAAAAATATGACAGAATCAACCCAGCAATCAGCCTTTTTTATAAAGACTATATTTGATTGCGGTTGAAAACATAGCAAATCAAATTTTGTTATTCTTTTACTAGTCTCACTTTTATAGAGAAAGTGCAAGTTCAGAAATTTGGATTTTATTTTAGTAAGTGAGGACAGCGCTAGATTCGAATTTCTCTCTGTAAAATTTTTGAGGCAGAAATCTGCCTCACAGCTCGTACCCGTCCTGTATATATCAGATTATAAAGATACAGGACGGGTCTCCTGTCTAAGGTCTATTTTAAAAGAAGAGCGAGTTTTCAGAAGTCACTTTCTAGTCCGACCGCAAAAAAGTCCGTCAATACCTTTTTATAACGTATATCCCTGGTCAAAAAACTTGAAAATCTTATATAAGGGTTTACAAGATTTCGTAAGTTTTTATTTGAAGTTTCTTGTAAGAACTTGGTTAGATCTTGTACGACTTAGAACGGTGTACGACTTTCTAGGTGACTTGAAATACCCAAATATACTGTAGTTCACGAGATTGGAATATTCTTTTATATTTCATGTTTTATTCTTTTTTGATAGATTTTTTATCTGTGAAAAATATCTTATTAAGTATTTCCCTATTATAGGGGAATATTTGTTAAAACAGTAATTTTTCTTCTCAAAGTCTAACGCCGGTTTTGGTCAATTTCGTGAGTCCCTTTTTAAATCAAGCTCCGGCGGTAAAAACAGTAGAATGTTCTTTTTTCGAGGCGGAAGACGTCATTTTTTCGAGAAACTTCTGTGGAAAATATGCATACGGCACTCTATTTTCCTTACCGATCGGGCAACGTCATGTTATACCTGAAAAATTACATACTTGCAACATCAAAAAAGTTTGCACCCAATCAATGCGACAATGCAACAATGGTTGATGAACTGATTAGCTAAGAATTTAAACATGGATCAAAATTGACTGGTTAATGATTGAATTTCCCTTGGTCTTTTTATCTACAACAATGAATTAACTGGCTAGTGACAGTTAGTGAGAGAATAATTCTGTTGCGCTTAATTTCAGACTTTTTTAAGCTGATAAACCGGAACAACACGGCCAATATGAAAAATGTTAACTTCTGAAAATGTTTATTTCATTGAATATGGATGTAATCAATTGGAAATCACCTCACATGTACAATTAAAATTTTTCTTGAACTTGGAGGTTTTTTTCCTCGCGTGCATTTAAAACGTGGAAAACTTTAGTTGTGAATTTATTTGGAGATCTTTTTCCGCGTTCATTTTAAACGTAGAAACTTTTGTTGTGAATTTGGAGATTTTCTTATGTGCATTTAAAACGTGGAAGCTTTTGTGATAAATTTGGAGATTTTCTTACACGTGCATTCAAAACGTGGAAAGCTTTTGTCGTGAACTTAATATTTGCTTCCACATGCATTTAAAAAATGAAGAAAACTCAAGTAATTTCCTGGCATGACAACTTTTTTTCTTTCCTGACATTTTTTTGGAAATTATGATTGTTCAGCGGTTCAGCTTTGATATTCCGTGATCTGTATCTGTGTTTGAACCTACAGTCATCTTATGAATAACCTGTAAATACTGGCAATTACGTAAATAGATTTTTGAAATTCTTAAGGGCTTGTGTTGCTTGATGTTATCTGAGATTTTAAGCACTTTGAAATCTTTTGAGTACATCAATTATCTTATCATTTGTAAAGGAAATATTTATCCGCATCTTTGCGGCTCTTGTTTTGGTTAAAAAGTGTTCAATTTATCTTCGAAATCCCACTAAGGGTCATAATCTAATTTCATTCTTTCTCTAAGTTACTAAGGTAACCTAATTATAAAAAGAACAGATATGTTCAAGAAAAAAATATTAGGGCACGTCAAATTTGAGGGCACGTCAAACTTTGGACGGCACGAAGGCACGCGAGCACGTCAAGGCACGCGAACACGTAGGCACGTCAGGCACGTAGGGCCACATTCTTCGTGGGATAGCCTTCGCCCAATTCATGGTCTTTTTCTCGAGGAAACCCTTTTTTGGCGCAACAACCTAAAAACACAACACGGTTTTCAAATTAAAGTAAACACATCACTACAAAAATAGTTTATTCAGACGCTAGTGAGTTTGGCTTTGGAGGTTTCGTAGTTCAAAAACTAGGCAATATTCTTGCGATGAGACGAAAAGAGGCTCTGATAAAGCAAGAAAAGTCCAACTACTCCAATTTGCTTTGCAAATCTTCCGGCGTTAATGGTGGAAGATGAATATTCATTACATCACGAGTTCTCCACCAAGAAAAGTGAAACAGATCAAGAGAGAATAACTCAAGTCGTTTCATACATCTGCAGTCGTGGCAATCCTTTTGATACCAGGTTGAAATCAATAAGAAAACTTGCAACCGGTGCTACTCTTGAAGCCAAGTCATCTGCATTTTTCTTGACATGTGTCAAAAAGGTATCAATCTAGTCCAGGAGCTGGAACTCAACTACTTTTTGCCTTTACTAATTCTGATGGGGGAAAAAGTAGAGAGTCCAGTGGAACCCACAAATTATGTAACTGAAACTATTAACTGTCACACCAAATTTGAATTTAAAACCAATTAGAATTCCCTCTTTTTTTAATTTATAACTAAGGTCTTCACATAATTAGAGGGGCTGACACCATAATTATTTATTCTAAAATGGCAGAAAAAAAAAACATAAAAGTTTACATAAACTTTTATTTTAAAAAAGAGAAGAGAAATCACTATTTTATAAGTGTTTTTTCTTTTCCTGTTGTATAGAAAACATAATGAACAACAATGTCTTCCTCACTTGTGTTTTCAGATGTAAAAACCAAAAGATTTTGTTCAAAAAGTGTAAAATTAATCACCCAATTTGAAAATAAACAAGCATATTTTACCACTGATCCTACTGTAGTGACTAATATCTTCGTTCATTTCTACCGTATCTTATCTACCATTTTGCCTTTGACTTCTCGAAGGTTTATTTACATCCCCTTGGTTGTATCTACTAAAGATCTATATCTCAAACAAAATCAAGATATTGAGAGGATATTTTAAAAAAGCCATGCGACCACGAAACTCTCTCTGTTTTGTTTTTAACACAAGGAATGAGAGAGCATTCTATTCAATATACTTTTTGCCGTATTAGCATAGAAATTACACTCCAACGTAGATAAAAGATAAAGTAGATAATTATAGGAGGACAGCCGTATGAAAAAGAAAGCGAGTATACATATTACCATATTAGCAACATCATCGGATATTACTTTTTCTTAATGGCAAAAGGAAAGACTTCCATTATTTTCTCCATGTGATTAGATTGGTTTTCTTCTTTAAGATCTTCACTGTAGAATTGCTTCATAAACTTTCAGATTCTCGGAATTAGATTTTGTTTTGAGCGGCAGTTAGTCAAAATGAATAATTAAGCTGTGGTTTTCCTCACTAAGATAAAAACATTATTTAAAGACAAAACAATACGGCCATTTCATTTTTAATTAAAAAACCACAGATATTGCGCAATTTTGAATTATTTTCAAAAGTTGGCGCATGCGCCGACAGAAAACTGTCGAGGGGTTCCCTCTGACGTCCTATCGCAGCGCCATCATTCAAATCAGAAAGCGAAGATAGTATACGGCAGATTTTCTGACTAGTATCAATATCAATCATTCTTTAATAGTTTTACCTTACCTCATTTCATATAAAATACTCTGATAGAATATTTCAAATACACTAGTAAAAGCCCTTCGTCTATCATAACCAATGTTTTAATATTTATACACACTGCTTTCGTTCTGTCTCTGTTGGCGCTTTTTCCTCATCTGTATAAATGTTATGAGTTTTTTGAAGCATACCTTCAGGTACGACATTATTTATTTGTTATTAAAGGGCGAGGAGGCATACTGCAAATTTGTCAAAGAATGTTTACAGAAAAAATTTGTGAAGCTATTTGACAAAATTCAAAAGACCAGAGATAATCCAAGAGAAGAAGCAAGAACTAGACACCCCCTGACGTAAACAAGGAAACTATTCACTTCCTTCGAATGATCGATTATTCCCGAAATCTTGACGTCTTAGAGCTCCTCAAACACGAAATTGTTTCAACGTTATTTTACCTGACCAAAGATGGAGAAATCATAAAGTATTCGAAGTCAGAGCTCACTAGGGCGTTAAAAGATCGTCTAGAGAGACCACATCCTACGGAAGTACAACAGTCTGACCTGCTAACTCCTACCTTAAAGAAGTTAATTCAAAGCGCAAAAACATTTAGAGAAGCATATTATCTGAAGAAGGACCTAAGCTTTTCAATTCCCTTCTTTACTACATTTGTAAAATCACAAACTGTACAAAAATTAAATTCAAAAGACAACTTGACTGTTTATCCTTACAGGAGAGTGGATTCAAACAGTGTAAAAGAAATGGTGAATCATCGCATTTCCAAATTGGATAATTCAGAGACTCAAAAAACCCATTAAAAGTAAGTAAGTACCTGAGCCACCTAAACCACGTGAGGCTGAGGGAGTACTCTTATCTTCCACTTGTACTCGAGCTTGTGTTTTTGAGGACCCTAACTGGGATTCACGAAGGTAAAAAAGGGCAACCTAACCAGCAAGCAGGACCTAAATAAAGAATAAATAAATGTAACATCGATAAATATATAAAATCCATACTCATCAAGAGAAAGGCTGCCAACTGTTTTTTCTTTCTTCTAAGATTGACTTTTTGCAACTTTGATGATCTCACTGTGTCCGCCATTTTAGAAATTGCCGTTGATGAAGTTGTTTTCCTCATTGGCTGCATAAGATGGAAAGGCTTATGTTGTGCCTGCTTCAAATGATAAAATTCAGTTAGGAACATTTGGCGAGTACCTGTACACAGCCACAATAAAAAAAGTCATAACAACACTCATTAAAAAATGGCGTTCGTGTCTTTTCTACTGAAGTAAGGCACATCAGATATTCTTATAATTATTGATATTCACTGAAACACCGTTCATTGTGCCCTGCGGTGGAGTGCACGACGTAACTTGCGCGGCAACTAACTTGCGCGGCAACTAACTTGCCTTCTGTTGGAAGATCATATTGGGCGTTTTGGCGCCCACTATGATCACCAGCACCTTTGAAGCAGCGGGCGCCTCTGTCTTTTCGCAACTCTTTCTACCATTTTAGATGGCCTTGACAATAGCTCCAAAAGGGCGCCATAATCATGGAAGATAATTTGTTTTGGTCTCCGGCTTTGGGAAGTAGCAATGTTTTTGGTTGTTTTCGATGGAAAATGAAAACAAAATTAAGTTTACGAGTGTCATTTGTTTTTTGCTGGTTTATAAAATGGCAGGATCCTGGATAGTTTCCCTAACTAAAATTCTAAAGCAAAGCATATTTGATCTCGTTTGATAGGTCGGTTTCGTCTTTCTTGCAGTCAAGCAGTGATAGAGTTGGTGAGCAGACTTTTGTATTCGTCTTTGCTGACTTTGTACATGTTGGTCGTTTTGTCGGCTGGTATGTAAACCTTATCGGATTGTTTTATTTGTTGGATGTCTTGGCATCTTGTAGGTGTTGTTATTGAAGCTGTTGGTATATTTTGCCGAGTAATGTAAGACTGTTGAAGGGCCCACACTCAGTTGCCTTCAGAAAAGACAACAGAAAAAGGAACCGACCAGCAGCTTCCAAAGAGTAACCTGATAACAGCTCATAATTTTCTTACGTGCTTAGCAAACGAGTCTGAAGAAATTGACGAAGCAAATGAGTCTGAAGATATCGATGAAAGTGAAGATGAAGGCTACCAAGCTGATGAATCCGAAACTGAACTTGACAATTCTATCCACCCAAATCTAATTATAGATAAACCAAGGTATGTTACTTACTGTAGGAAGACTGGTAGAGAACATTAAAGGATTAGTTTGTTTGGTAAGGGTAGTAAATTTTAACTTGTTTTGTTTTCCTTGTAAATCCGCATAAAGATTACAAATGCTTCTCAATGAAAATAAACCTAAACTATTTTTAGTTTGGTAATAATACATTTTCAAGATCTTTTGTCATCACAACTTTTATGTTTAATTGATTTTCAGATATTTATCCTGGTTTTTCCTATAAAAAGCATATATCCGAAGATACTGCTCTTCGTATGTTATTTAACTAATGTACACGTTTAGCAACATAAGTGTTCGAAAACTTTGAGTAGAGTAATATTTTTAAACTATGAAGAGCGCTTAATAACTACTTGTGGTATAAAAAGGGAATCTCCCAGAAAAGGGATTTCCTCAGATATATTAACTCTCCAGGGTAAACTACCATTTTCTCATTGCCAAGTAACGTTTGAAATCTTTTAAGGAGATTGATTCTATACAGTAAAATATTGTCCGAAAATTGACTTTAAATTACCAACGTTATCATGCTCATTGTTTACTATTAAACTATTTTGTTGAGGATTTCTTCTCCCTTGATTATCCTGGGTACGTTCGGTAACAAGTTAATTAAATTTTCAACTACTAGTGTGTCTTGAATATAATGAGAATTTAACTCATCAGCATGAAGTTATTGTAATTTTTGAATAATTTTGTCTCCTTAAAAAGTTAATATTATTTTTTCGGTTTTAGGCTTACGCGAAGAAAATGTACTATCTTTCCAACGTACAAAGCCAAAGCTTGCCAATAATATATATCTCAACTATTTGCAAAACAATCTCATTATTCAGGTTGTCGGTTGACATTTTATGTAACAGCTTTCCGGTGACAAGTATATCACAGGAAATACTCTACGTGTGCCAAAATTTGCATTTAAAATAAAAAATCCCTTTTGAGCAGAGAAGTGCACCATACTAGAAACAATAGATTTTATGATACCAATTATTAGAATACTTTTTTCTAAGCCAATCAAATTACTCAAATTAACTTTCTCTCTAAATTTCAACAAAGGTTAGTTACTTTCGAAATTTTTAGGAAATTGATGGAGTCAGAGCTCCCGGCGTGTCAAAAAAAGAGAACCCATCCCTTTATCATATCATAAACTGAGAGGATAAAAAAATCAAGATTCAAGTAGAATTCCTGTAGAAAAAATTGACCAAGATGCAATTAGGCTTTTTCAAAGGTATAATTTTTAACGCTACTTTTCTGCGCTTTATAATTTAACTTAATTTTCAAATAGTTGATGTATGAATCAATTGCAAATGAAAGGTTTGTTAAAAAGTAATTTTCCTTTTCCACCTTTTGTAGATGTAGATGTAACAGCCACTTTGACACTGATACATACTCAGACTTAATACTTTTGAGCCATTTTGTTTTATATTTTAATGGGATAAATATTCGCAGGGATTAAATTTCGCAGTCGAGCTCACTTTAAAGACTCCATTATACATAAGAATTCGGAGGAAGAATTTTACGAATTTATTTGCACATCTGCTTAGTTTTGAGAATATTCTTGCATAATTCTTCATAATTTTTGACGGATTTGGAAACCCCCAAATCTATCCTAAATTGTGAAGAATTTTCATCAATAGCAACCTATTGAAAGTTGAGATTCGGTTAGGAAAAGAACTTTCGAAAAATCACAGGTGAGGGGGTGAATAAATTCTTCCCCCGAATTTTTAGTTGTAACGGGGAATGTAATCCGCGAATACCGCAAAATTTAATGTCCACGAGAATTTATCCCATGAAAGAAAATGAAAAATTAAATATAAAATAAATCAACATATTCTTATTAGGACGAATGAAGGAATCAGTCTGCTAAATACTCCTTCTAAGGAAAGGTATTAATTTGTTATACTTTATTCCTTAACGTATATATTTTCAAATAGATTTAACTTAATTCAGAGTACTTTCTTGACTTCATTTTTTAAAAATAGAACAAAGCAATAGGCATATCATGGATAAATACACTGACAGGCACTGAGAGGGTCTGTAAATTCTCACTTCTTTTTGTTAGATTTTCCTGATAATGATAATATTTCTTACATTATTCTTTTGAAAACTTATAGGAACTACCTGTGTTTCTACTTGGGGACATCCAGAACGTACCTAGAACGCGACGCAATCATAACGACGGATTCATTCCCCATCCAGGAGTCTCGTCGAGTTGCCAATGTGTATAACCTCTGTTCAACAAGTTTCTCTGATCTTATCCTAACGCCTGGTCGCAGACGAATTCCCTTGCACCAGACTTTGGTTTATCCAATGAGATTTAAGTATTTTTTTCCGACAATCAAATCGAGCATTTTCCCTTAACATTGTTTTGATCAAAAAGCGTTTACCAATTAATTACCCTTTGGGGACATTGAAAACATATTTTATAACAATAAAATTTCTACCGATGTATTTGCGTTTCTGAATGAATTAACTAGAAAAGTAGATGATGAAAATGGATTCATGTATGTAAAATCTCTTCATTTAGATCCCAAAATGACCCAAAATCTACTATATCTTTTAATGACTTCATCGGCTAACCAGGAGTTTTTATATTTTCAAACCAGATTAGATGGGGCTTGAAAAAAAAACTTTGTGGATATGGTATGGTTTGGGATTGTGAATTTTAGATCACGAGATATTCGAGTTTAAAGATCAACGATTTTTGCTGAGTCACAAAATTTTGGAAAATATTATTATAACATAAGTCAACCAAACTTCAAACTCACATCAAAATAGTAGGGTTTGCTACAGGCTAAGTATCATGGTAGCTCTGCTAAACAATGCGAGTAAAATCAGCATTCATAAATTCCTGTGCTAGATGAAGGAAAAGGGAGTGTTGACGATTTGAAAATGAAAGAAACAGGAGACAGAGAAATTTACTTATTTAGGAAGATATGAAATATACATTGTTCATTGGTTGCCGCGAAAATGTGTTTCCTTCAGGTATGAATACAGTACAACTTAAAGGTATAACCAGATAGAAAATGATATTCAGCCCAGAAATCTGAAAGATCCTTAGTCCTTAGCAAATCTTCCAAATTTTACGGGATACTTGTTTTATATTTATTGCTGGAAAACAATAGAATTTTCACTGTGGGATACGTGAAAAGCGTGGCCCCAGCACAGGAAAAAATTATCTTATCTTATCCCAAGGTTGGAATTCAGAATTTGTCGATGTGCATTTTTCGGTTGACTTCTCTAGCCCTGGTATTTCGGAAATTGACGAAGCAGCTTGTTTTGGAAAAAGCCAATTCCCATTTGGAATTCCAAGAATTCCAATTTGTTAGTTAAAGATTGACAAAAAGTTCCATTGCGAATATTGCCGGTCTTCAAGGTTGGGAAATTCTCA